>NW_028279674.1:0-122410 GCF_059751315.1 Micrasema longulum
TCCAGGAATAGTGAAATAATGCAGGTTAAACAAACTATTTAAAATCAATATTTCACGTCCTCCCTGCCAGGAATTGAACCCAGGGCCTCAGGAATGGAAGGCGAAACGGCAATGAGACGGGCGTATCTCCACTCGATTTCCTCACCCAGGATTTACACCTAAGAGCAGCCATTGAGTCGAAAACACTCGTTTGAGTTTTATATGCAGAATTGTATTCTGCATCTGCCTGAACCCAAACAATAATGTGTTTTATTTATTAATTTAAATAATCATCTACATATTACATATATTAATAGTCTTATTATGGCTTTTTAGGCTGTCCCCGTGTTATCTCATTTCATGATGTAATAGGAATGTATATTTTTCCCTTGTTGAGTACTACAACCTATTTTTTAAATTTCATTATTGTGATCAATTTAACTATCAACAATTTACTTCTACTTCTGGTTCGGTAATTACAATTACGTTTTCCACAGAGGGTGTAACACAATCTATGCTGGCTTATCTATAAGTCATTGCACAACTCTACTCCGTAAAAAACTCTGTAAATACCTCTATATTCTCAACAGCTTCATCTCCGTTGAAAAAATCTAAAAATTGTATTAATGACCGCATAAGCCCATATTAAATATTTTAAAATCTATGAAAAAAGTTAATTTAAAAATCACGACAGTTTAATTTTTTTAAATACGTATATAAATATTGAAAAGAGACGGTGTGAATAGGCCTTATTAGAGCTTTCAGCAAGTCACGGAACCCTCGCTGGTCATTGAACTCGAGACTGGCTGCAAGGGTGCAACGCCATGCATTCTCCCACTGAGCTACAAATCAGTTGTAATCAACCTTTAACAATAAAATTTAAAAAACTTTTTTTTTCCTGGATATGTTTTACGTATTTTTTTTCTTTTCAAAGAATTAATTGCGTCCTTATTTTCGACTCGATGGCTGCTCTCAGGTAAAAATCTTGAATAAGGAAATCGAGGGCAGAAAAGTCCTCTTTGTTGTGTTGTAGTAAGTGCGTTCGCCTACCATTCTTAAGGTCTTGGGATCGATTCCTGGCAGGGTGAATGTGTAATATTGATTTTGAAATTTGTCTAAACTCAATATTTGGCACCTAAAGCGTGGGACGGATCACCTTACCCTTATGTTATAAATGATCAACATACTGCATTTGGTTTACAAATGCAGTGTTCTATGCATCACTGATTATTATGATTATTTTTGCAAGATTTCATTAAAATTATTTTGGCATCTTAAAGAAAAATTTAATATAATTTTCTAATTCTCTTTATACATCTTAATTATTTTATAAATAAAAGACGAGTGATACTTTAATCCACAAATTTGGAATATCCAGTGACCGGTTTCATCGCTTTCGCGACATCTTCTAGACTGGCATCTTTATTAAGGAGTTCAATGTATTTATACAAAACAGAGGTAAGGATAGATAATTCAAAATTATATGAAAGTAAATTAAATAAAGTTATTTTTAGCATTTTTATATTTTTAGCATGTTTTAAATAAGTGTCTATCGCAAGAGGCTAAATTAGCAGTTCATAATGGAGTTCTGGTACCAACCCTAATGTATGGAAGCGAAGCATGGAGTTGGAAAAAAAGGGACGAAAGTAGACTGAATGCTGTTGAAATGCGATCCCTCAGGCGAATGTGCGGAAAAACAATGTATGATAGGTGCCCTAATGTCGAAATTAGAGCAGAATGCAAGGCTGAGTTAAGCATTATCGACAAAATTAAGAAAGGTCTTTTGCGATGGTTCGGTCATGTGGAGCGAATGAATGATGAAAGAACGGCTAAAAAGATTTATGATGCGAATGTGTCTGGTTGTAGAAGTCGAGGAAGGCCGAGAAAGACATGGCATGATCAAGTACAACAAATTCTTGAAAGTGGTCATGTGAAAAGTCGGAATAATCGACGTGCGTGCATGAGAAGATGTATGAATGTGAAGGAAGCAAAGGAAGTGTGCCAGGACAGAGTGGTGTGGTGTTCTATCCTCTCTGCCTACCCCTCTGGGGAAATGGCGTGATGGTTAGTTAGTTAGTTAGTTAGTATTTTTAGCTTAAGGATCATTATCATTTTTTTTTTGTTTGGGTTAACTAATGAGTTAATATAATGCTATTTTAATGAGTTTTACGTAAGGCACTAAAAATAAAATACTTATACTCATTAAAATAGCATTATATCATCTCATTAGTTAACTCAAACAAATAAAAAATTGATAATGATCCTTAAGATAAAAATAACTTTATTTAATTTACTTTCATACAATTTTGAATTATCTATCCTTACCTCTGTTTTGTATAAATACATCGAACTCCTTAATAAAGATACCTGTCTCGAAGACGTCGCGAAAGCGATGAAACCGGTCACTGGATATTCCAAATGTGTGGGTTAAAGTATCACTCGTCTTTTATTTGTATAATAAATTACAATGAACTTCCATCAAGAATTTTCACTTACAAACTTAAACGTCTCTTTTTTCATCTTTAAAACGAATGGTTGATTATTTCTGTATTCTTGGAGTGCGGCACCCCTCGTGGCATTTACCGAATAAATGTGTAAAGCTAGGGTTTCCTAGGACAGCGGTGCCCGTATCTTTACGGCCGTAGTGAACGGTGATGCGGTGGACAGCCGTCGTAGAGGTTGCTAGAGAGTGGTTTTATTTTTTAACGGTGTTATCAACACCGTTTTCCTAGGAAACAACTCTCTAGTCACCGTTACGACGGCTGTCCACCGCATCACCGTGCACTACGGCCGTAAAGATACGGGCACCGCTGTCCTAGGAAACCCTAGCTTTACACAAAGTATTCACCGAAATATCGCGTCTGTCATCGAAGGGGAGGGTGTGTGAATGTGTGTGAATGTGTGTGTTCAGTGTTTATGCGTCTGTAGAATAAAATCACCCCGATCTATAAATCAACAGGTTATATTGGCCATTGAACAGCTACTATGACACTAATGTTCTCGTGTATTGGTGGACAATAGGTGCACACACACATACACGCGGGTTTACGAAATCACGGATTCGTAATAAGGTATTATCTGATTTCTTTGTTCATCTAATTCAGTCCAAACTAGTGCTACTACTACTACTACTACCATCACGCCATTTCCCCGTAGGGGTAGGCAGAGAGAATGGACCGCCACACACGTCTATCCTGGCATACAATCCTAGCCTCTTCCACATTCATACATCTTGTCATACATGCCCTTCGGTTCTGTCTGCTTTTGACATGACCAGACTTAAGATTTTGGTTTATCTGATCATGCCACGTCTTCCTTGGTCGTCCTCGTCTAACGTTGCCGTTCATTTTTGCCATATATACTTGTTTTACCATTCTCTCGTCGTCCATTCGTTCTACGTGACCAAACCATCTCAGAGACCCTTTCTTAATCTTATCAATTATACTTGTCTCAGATTTACACTTTCGCCTGATTTCATCATTCGTAACCCTGTCATACATTGATTTCCCACACATTCGTCTAAGAGATCGCATTTCAACCGCGTTCACTCGGCTTTCATCCTTCCTCTGCCAGTTCCATGTTTCACTTCCATACATAAGTGTTGGGACTAAAACTCCGTTGTGCACTGCCAGTTTAGCTTCGATCGACATATTTTTATTAGAAATTACTGTGCTTAGTGCTCCGTTCATTTTGTTGCCCGCATTCACTCTTCTTTCAACATCTTTTTCTACTCTTCCATCTCTTGAAAACATGCTTCCCAGATACACAAATTCTTCAACTTGCTCGAGACATTCGTTGTTTACATTTATTATGCAGTCAGTAACCTCACTATCCCTTTCAAATACCATCACTTTTGACTTACTTTCGTTCATCGCCAATTCGCTCTCCAGGCATACATCATACATTCTAGAGACTATTTGCTGCAAATCAGCCTTGCTGCTTGCTAACAGAACTGCATCGTCAAACTAGTGAACCTTGTTTAATAAAATATTATACGAAATCGGGTTTTGTTTAAATTTGTTAATTATTTATCATTATTATGAATGCGTAGTGGAATTTATGAAACAAAAATATAAGACAAAAATATGTTGCATAAGATTCTCAACTATCCCTATATTATAAGTTTATCAGTAGATTTTTATGTTTATGATTGTTCCACTGCAAAAACGGGCTAATTGAATGTTTTTCCATTTTCAACAATTTAATTCGATTTCTTTTCCTAAATAAGTTAAATATAATAGAACATACTAAACGAACAAAATGTGGCATCTTGTCTTATAAATTAAAAAAAAATCATTTGGGCAAAAACCCAGTCAAAAATGCGACGGTTGGTTCAGTAAGCTTGATTTTGTCTGTTCAAGGAATGATTTTTTTTTAAATTAGCGTAGACGTTTTTCTTTGTTTTCTTTCTGTTATTGAAAAGGTAAAATTATATTTTACATAAAAATATTTTTACGTGTGCTCTTATAATAACAAAGTAAATTAAATTAATTTATAAGTTGTTTAACACAGATATCTGAACATTCAGTTTAAATTTCAATTTTTTTTTCTTCTTCAAAAATGTTTTTTCTCACATCCTAATATTTTTTTCATAACATACATAAAATTGAATTTTGATACTTCGCTTTTTTTCTTAATGTGTGTCTGATTTTCGCCTTTATCATTTCATTCGTCATACCGCCCTATCCGCACCCGAGGATGCATAGGGCACTGTATTGTAACACCAAATGCAGCGAATATTGACAGTTTTATGCATGAAAATAAAGTGATCAATCTTTCGCCTCCGGTGCCTGTCCAGGGACACTGAAATATTGCAATGTAAAATCACGTTTAAAGCTTATATATATTTCACGTAGACTAATCGAACTTTAGGATTTTTATCTGAGAGGAGCTAGCAAGCCGAAAGCACTCGTCCAGGATTCTGGTTCTATTTCACACACAGAACTGTATTCTTAATCTGCCTGGGTACAGAGAATTTTATTTATTAAATCATTATTTCTTATTTTTAATCAACATTTTCGTTTCTTATTGGCTTTCTAATTGCTAAAACATGAGAACATTGCTTTTTGACACAAATTATAATTAAATGTGGATATTTAAATATTGATGAAGAGTACTTTTTTCATTGATGTATGGCTTATGATATTTTTCGAATAAATAATTACTTTTGTAATTTTAAAATACCTACATACATTAGATTTTTAAAATTGTATTACAATCAAAGTAAATACAAGCATAATAAATCGCTTTGTCAGTGTTTTCTAGATCATTTTTGTATAAATAGGACCAAAGCATACTTAAATCACGAAACTGACAGAACCCATGTTACTTCTATTCCAAGGTCAGAAATATAATGATTGTTAGTGTTTTTTTAACATACCTATTTAAAATCATCCATCCCCTTTAGACCAGCCACCCTTCGGGTCCAAACAAGGTCGAGAAGAGAGAAAAAATCTCAGGTAACAGGGTAGCAAGGGGTCGTAAACATGTCAAGTTCTTTGTTCGACGTCAGCTGTTCGTTCTATGTTCTATGGAATTCATTGAAATCAAAAATTATGACCGTAATTTCTTATCTAGATTTTCGATAAATGCTTATGTTAAATTATATTGGTACCTGCATATTTTTATACAAGCGTGTTTATTTATGATAATTCAATTTACTTATACATATATATATATATATATATATATATGTTGCTCGGTCATTATTTATTATCGTACTGTTACAATATTCTACTGAGTTAAAACAACAATAATATTTCTTTACAAGAAATCCTTTTGCTATTTTTATGATGATTGGCGTCTACATAAAATAAAAAAAATCCTTTTAATGTCGTATCCAGCATGTGTTGTGTTTTACATTCCTTGTAAAATATATTAAAGGCCTTGTTATAATATTATTAGATGCTCACTTCATTTTGTATAAAAATGACGCATTGTCGTTGACTAGTATCAAGATTTATTAGGTTCCCGAATTGAATAAATCTGCCCCTAGCTTAAGGTTTTTCTTTTTAAAATAAAATCATGTACGTTCTTTAAAAATGCATCATTTTTGTACTTCCGCCATTGGAAAAAACGAAAAATAAAGAGTGTTTTTAAATCTAGTTAAATCTATCTATGTAAGTTATTTTTAAATATCAGAGTTTTAGAATTTTTTACGCAGTACGACTGTTGCTCAGAGGCACCTTTCATTTAACTTTAAAGGAGCTTCGGTGCTTAGCTTACCAAAAACGTTTAATATTTTGGAAAAGCTTATTAAGCTCTCTAGGACGAGATCCATTTTTTATGACAAGGGTTGGATTTTCCTCGGGGGCGGGGGATTTGAGTTGCAATCTCCTTTATGATTATTTTATTATTTGATTTGGTTGTTTAACGTTTATCATATCGTGGGAATCGTAGCACAACGACAGATGTGCGTAAAATGCGACATTGACTTTCTTTAATATTTGATATCGAAAAAGTTATATAAAGGCTTTTTTTTCAGGTTTGAAAAAATAAACTCTATATAACGAACCGATGTATAAAATGATTTACTTTTTTATTTTATTTTTTATTTATTTAATTTTACAAGACGCCCAAGGGGCATTTACAAAAAATATACAGTTAAGTACAAACATAGTGCGTAAAAATTTAAAAGATAAACAATACATTTAGAAACAATAAGAAGCATACTGCCATGCAAAATAAAAAGTGAGACTTTACATAGTAAAAAAGAAAAAAATAATTTTATATGGATATAATAAATGTAATTGAATTAAAAAGCAAATTGTAAGTAACTTGTAAAGAATTCAAACAAAAAAATAAATACATTTTCATATACTTATAAGTATAAAAATAAATATACAGGTAACTACAAACAAAGAAAGTAATAATTTTATAAATACACAACACATTAAAAGAAATAAAAAAAGATTTTATATACATGTAGAAACAATAAAAAGCAAACTGCAATGCAAAATAAAAAGCGAAACTTTGCATTAAAAAAAAGATTAAAAATATGAATATAAGAACAATGTTAAAATTAAAAAACAAATTGTAAATAACTTGTTAAGAATTCTAAATATATATATACACACATATATACACATATATACGTATAAAAAAATGTTATTAACAAATTAATCTTAAAAACAAATAATGAAAATTAGTTAACGGTAAGTATATATGTGAACTTTTGTACAAGTTGTGACGTAAAATGTTTAAAAAATCAAACCGCTCTCACGTAAATTTGAAGAAAATCACATGCGTCGTTGTCCTGATCATGACGATATGTTTGTCTTTGTTCGTTCTTTCTTGATGTGTTGTGTTTTTTCATGATGTTATTGGAAGTGACCAACCGAAGTTCTGAATTCGATTTCGGCAAAAAATTGTCCGAAACCTGCGATTGGGATGTGTCGGATTACGTTCAGCTGTACTCGGGTGCATCTTATGGCTCGTGAGGGCGTGACTCGGCCGCGTGACCTGGGACTTGTGACCTTTAGTTCGTTTCGGCTTTCGGTCGGTGTTGTTAATTATTTGTATAACATCATTACGAACCAAAAAGCGCTAAAAATAAACAAATTCATTTCATTGTGTATTGCATTTAACACTTATTTTAATAAACTCGTAAGGTTAACTAAGAAAAACGCCCAATTTGTGACTTTTAATGTATTTAAATATGTTTTGTTTTCGGTTTTGGTCGGTCACTAGTTATTGGTTATACTATACTACAATAACATGTGATAGTCGGTCTAAGAGCGAGGTCGACAGCCGTATACATCAAGCTAGACTTGCATTTAATAAAAGGTCAAAAATAATTTAATCAAATAATATAGACCTAAAACTAAGAATACTCCTAATCAAGACCTATGTATGGAGTATCTTGATGTATGGCTGCGAGACATGGTGCCTGTCCGAAAGAGATAAACGGAGACTAGAGGCTTTTGAGATGTGGTCCTATAGAAGACTACTAGGAATTTCCTGGAGAGCCCACATTACAAATGAGGAGGTTCTCCAAAGAATCGAAGGTGGAAGGCACCTGCTCAGGACCTTGTCCGAAAGGCGAGCGAGATGGATCGGCCATGTAATACGTCAAGAAGGCCTCCTGCATGTCATAATGGAGGGGATGACCGAGGGGACAAATTCTAGGGGACGCCCACGCCGAGAGTACCCGGAGGACCTATTAGAGGACGTGCGCTGCTCATCATACGTTGACTTTAAAAGAGCCGCACAAGACAGGGAGGAATGGAGGAGAAGGATGAAAGTAATTGCTGCCAGCCAATCCCAGGATTGAGACCAGAGAAGAAGATACTACGATATTATAAAATATTATTGTTGTTTTATAATTTATTATTTTAGCATATTATTCGTCCCAACTTAACACTGGACTTTAGTCTCACGAAGTTCGGACATTTGTCTCAAAAAATTCATGTAAATCGGGTCGCGGGCGTGGTCTCGAGGTAGTATTGTGGACTCACGGACCAAAGGGCCCAGGTTCAAATCCCACTCTACCACAACTGGAATTCCATTTTTCCAGCACAAGTTATTTACGACTTGTAGGAAATGGTCTGAAAATTTAAGCGTTTGAGTAAATAATAAAAACTTTAGTATTTCTCTTTTAAAAAAACAAAAAAAACACGATTTTTTTCTTTGCTACGACCTTGTGTTAATAAATTGATAACAATGATAACATTGCCAATAGCTGTTACCTAATCAAATTATAACAACAATAAAAACAGCTGAAAATCACAAAGAAATAAATCAAAATTAGATCAATTTTACACAGACGTAAAACAAATACACAACGGTACGGTACATAATAACAAGAATAATACGTGGAAAAACACCCCATCGTGAAGACAAGTTGACTTTGAATAGTGTTCTGTGAAAATTATATTTATAGTATGAAACCAGATGCTTGCCCTAATAATATTACGTGTTCTGATTTCTGTTATGGCATATATGTATGTACAATGTATTGTTAATTTAGTTAATAAAGACGCGCGTATAAGCATCCGTGAGTGCGTGTGCATTTTCTTTGTTTGAAAACATGACGTTCGCGGCTTGAAGCGTCACAGCTCGCATCGCGTTAAGCGTTGTTCGCTTCTGGTATTATTCGCCATGACTGTAAAATCAACTGTAAATGATGATCCGCTTCGTGCGAGTAACCTTGATCCCAATTTATGGTGGTCCTAGTTAGAAGCAGTCGTAAAAATTCTCGCCGCGTTTTTACTTCGCCGCGCCGCCATTTTAAGAACAGTTTCAAACGATTGATAAACGGCTGATGGATAGCGGAAAACGGTAGCCGGTAGCTACTTTGGTACTAGGTGTATCAACGGAAAATGGGGCATGTTGTGGTTAGTAAAAATATATAATATATTTAGAAGCATTTCCCTGTTTGAATACGTAAATACAATCCCTTTAACATACATAAATATTATGAAATATCGTGATTGTTTGGGGGTAAAGGGCGAGCTCGCATTTTTTGCACAAATGTTACAACTGCTATAACCGTAAATTTATTTCTCTAAAGAAAAAGATAAATTAATGGAACGAAAAAGAAAAAATAATTTAATGTTAGTTAATTGAATAATAATAATACGTCAGGACCTTTCTCTAGGATTTGTGTAAAAAATATATTACCCTAAAAAAGAAACCTACTTTTTATATTAAGGAACATTTTCCACTTGCTTTTTTTGTTGCGGCACTATTTTTTTTATAAATAACGACTCAACGTTCGTGATTAAAACACGAAGAAAAATTCGATTTTATCACAAAATTGTTTGTTTAATTCTTATTAGGTTAATTTTTATTACCTTTTTGTGTTGTTGTTTGTGTCTTATCGAAATGTATTCAGTTTCCTCGGTAAGATACGAAGGTAGATAATTTGTTTAGGAATCCATAGAAAAGGCAAAGGTTATGTTCGTGTAAGTTTTTTGTCTATTACATAATAGTTTTCCCTAACATATTCGTATTTGCGCATTTTCCAAGTTCAAAATATCAAGCCGAACGCTTCCTGCTTCGCGTGAAAGAGACATCATAACAAAGTCGAGTTATTCGAGGAAAACGAGTGAGAAAGAGACGCGCTTACACACATGCCGCCCGCGTTGGATAGAGACGCAACGAAAACAAACCGATTACAGGGGTGTGAGCGGTGTATCAATTATGCGCAATCACTTAAGAGCAAAAGAGACAGTGAGAGATGACCTCGTATATTCCATTTCAAACGGGGCTTGAGTGAAAGGGACTTCGGGAAAGTATACGGTGCGAGAGTGAGATAGCACGAAAACAATTCCATTTGCCAAAGCTTCTCAATTTTTTGAACAGATTTTTTTTAGTTTAATATTTATTATAATACTTGCGGAAAAAATGTTTTTGTTTTATAATATGACATACACATATTTTAATTTTAATAATCTTTATTAAAACAATATTCATCAAATTATTTAGCTCTATTCGAATAATATATTTATGGTACTTTTTCTTTTCCTATTCATATTAATATTTTTTCTCTTACAAACTATTATTAATAAAAAAAATAATGTGACCTCACTGGGATTACTCGTGCCGAGGAAACTTTACTATATACGTTTTTTAAAAATATTTTCACATTTGAAATTTAACAAAGAAGACTAACTTAATAAACAGAAATAATTAACAAAACGTTCAGAATTTATGTACACCTATATTATTTATATTACAAAATGCATAATGAAAGAAGATATAACATGCATATTTATGATGGAACATAATATTTTGTTTAAAAGTTATTTTGCCATTTTTTAAAGATTTATTTTCATCGTAATGTAAGTATAAATAAGTTTATGTTAACCTATTCTGTGCCAGACATGTTCCCATAGGTTTAGGCCAGCCATTTTTAGGAATTAAACTATTGGTTTAAAAAAAACTATAAAAATTATTTTTTTCCAATATTTTACAACGTACACCTGAGTTTGAAATAAAAAATGTAAAAAAAAAGATTTTTTTATTTTGATAATACAGTTTAGACAAAAAACAAATTATAAATGTCTAGTTTTGAGCGTATACATCTCAAATTACGCTTCCCATCCTTATAAGACACATAGACTTGATTTATTAATTCCATATGAAGCACAATATTGATATAATAAAATAGGATATAATTCATTAGTGTATACCTTGCTAAAAAAGATTGTAAATCTTTAAAACCGGATTTAAAACTTTTAAAAAAGTGGTTAAAAATAAAGGTATTTTATTATAATTAATAACCACACATTTAGTGCTTCAAATGTAACATTTATGCTTATAAATCGTTTATAATCTTATTTAAATGACAATTTGTCAAATAAATAATTTAAATCATCAAAATAGTCAGTCAAAACCCGAAAATACTTGAACTTGAAATAAACGCACAAGGTCCGCAAATGGGCGTTGATCCTCTATTCATATTTTTTTCAAATTGCTAAACCTAATGTCATCTGACGGCTATTAAACAAATTATTTTACGAGATTACAGATCTCGGAAGACTTTTAGTCGATCGAAAATCGATTAACGTGCAAATACGTCCTCAAAAAATGTCGTTACAATTTGAAACTGAACTGAACTCTTGTAATTCTTTACAGACTCCGTGTTTTAAGCCACAAAGTACGCGTGAGATATCTCGTTCTGGCCCAACGCAATACAACAGCTTTCGCGAGATATAACACTTTATTTGCTGTGGGAAATTACAGAACCAACACTGGCTTTTTTTCACCAATGCCAAGAAAGTTAAGGCTTTACAACGAAATGTCCATAGATAGCTCGGTAGATGTTTTCCTACAGCAAAAAGAGTGATACAAAAGAGAAATAATAATCTCACTTTTCGAAAGATAAAACTTACCGGCAGAGTAGTCTTGTCTCTGAGATAATAATTATTTCTTCATACATTTTGTTGTTATATTATGAAACTTAATGTTGTTTTGAACATACTTTTATACCTTAAATTAATTAATCATAAGGGTTTATTCAATAACTTGTGGATTGGTTTAAATAATAAAAAAATCTTTCCTGACCCAGGCGGAGTTAAATTAGTTTTGTAAAAACAATAAAATTTGGGGTTTAGAAGGAATTTACTTGTATAAATATAAATTCAATGTATCTTTGCATTTTTTTATGAATTTAATGTGTGCCAGTACCAATTTATGCAATCTAAAATAGTAAAAAAAATATTGAATCGTTTCAAAGTAACACGACAGTATTTTACTTTGGTAAGATTATGCCAGACTAGGACAGTAAAATACGGCTTCACTGTAAACAGAAAGAGATGTCATCAAAACAAATCGATATTCTCCGGAAAAGTTTCCCCAATCCCTTGTTTATTTGGCATGCGGTTATTTCCAACAAGACTTCGTATCTAACCATTGCGCAAATGTCGCGCTCTGATGTGGCGGTGGTTTGGGAATATGCGTCCAGGCACGTGGGTTGAACAGAGACAGAAATACATCGCTCCGAAAGAGACAGCAAGAAAACAAATCGATAAAGTTATCATAAGAGCGAGAGAGAAGGCCAAACATTCCATTGGTAGTGTTTTCGACCCACGGAAGCTCGCCATAAAAGCAGTTTAAATACGGACACCGTATAGCAAGAAAAAATACAGCCGCACAAACTGTAAACTTTATATGCGAACGTACTTTTTTTTTTACGAAGTGTCTCTAAATGTTTTCTTCCGCAAATCGAATTCGAGAGCGAGATGGCGGGAAAACAAATAAAACCCGGTCGAATGGCCCCGACCGGCTTTTTAAGATTGTTTATGCCAATAAAATTCATTATTTTGTACACGACAGATTCGTTTATGTGACGATAATACAGTCACGTGTAAAAAGTACTAATTTTAACTTTTAACTAACACGATTCTGACGATAGGAAATTACTTAAATATTTTTAAATCGCAACGCATCAACCGAATGTGGATTAGGATGTTTATAGTGGTTGGTGTTCTACGGTTCTAAACTTCCTGGGTTCGATTCCTAGCAGGGTGGATGTAAAATATTGATTTGAAAGGTTGTTCAAACCGCAATATTTCCGTGATCCTGGACTGGACTGGACTGTAACCTAAAGAATACAAAAATATGTGGCCAGCTAAGCTATACGTTGAAAGAAAAAGTTCAGTTTTGTTTTAATTTTAAGTTGTTAATAGACTATCAAATTAAGCCAATTAAATCAAATAAAAAAAAAAACATTTTTATGTATCGTTTTACCATCGCTATGATTTTTTTTAAATGTATCTTTTAAATTGTATCTGAAAATGAAGGTACAGGCGGCGGCTTCTCTTCATCAATATCGGCCTCTTCAGCTGTCTCCTTCAAGCTGTCTCGCGTCTCACAAGCTTTCGATAGTTTCCATCCCACACGTTGGGATATTGTCGTCAAATGTGACGAAATTGTTGAAATTCGTCTGTGTGTCAAGTCTTAGCCAATCATCTTCAGAAACCTTAACTTGTTCTAATTGTCATTATATCTCTCTTTTTCTTTCGAACGTTCTGCGCATTAGAACATACACAAAATATTAAAATATGTCAAATACGCATCGTAATTCAAACGATGAATGCGATAAAATGGTGGATAGAGAAACGATCGATGCGATCAATTTTTGTATGTTTTATATGAAACTATTTCGGAGTTGGAAGAAATAAACGACACATCTGGGAAAAGGATTATTCGAGGAACGATAGAGGTTTCTCTACTTAAAAATTTAATTATTTTTCCATCTGTCAGATTGCCGAAGAAACAAAATGGAAATTTCGTTAGTGTTGCCAGGGTAGTAATTTGTTTTCCCTACTTTGCTCATCTAATAAGAGAATTAATGAAAATTGGATCTCGAATTAAACACCTCTGTGGTGGACATTTGACTGACCTTATCATTAAAACATCAAATATTATTTAACATGATATAAAAATATCAGTTTAAAATAAAATTTATTTTATATTTTAAGTTTAAAGTTCATTAATTCAATTCTCCGCCCGTGACGTCACAAGTTGTCATCGGTAAGTTGTGCTGATATTTAAAAGTAGAATCTGTCAAAATACACCAAACGTTGAAAAAAAGGCTACCCGGAAACTGTAAATTTATCACAACGCTCTTTTAAAAAACCAGTAGGAGATAGGTATCTACAGATACGTAAGTCTAAGTACCTACACACTGCGCATAGAATATTAATATCTTGAAGTTACATCGTTTTCGTCAATAAATTTAATAACCGAATACTATTTCGTGAGTGGTTTAATAATAGTCAATGCTACTTCCTCATACAATAATTAAGGTTGAAATAGATAGTATTAAATGATATAAAATAACTTTACTGCAAACCAATAATAAGTTTATTGAATTTATTATGTACTATGATTTCTATTTTATAACTAAATCAATTACGACATTACATTTTAATTTTTTTAGTTTTAAACATGTTTCTTTTACTGTTCCAAATATCGTTGATATAATATTGTATTTTAATTACAATATATTTTGTATTCAAATTGAAAATATATTACGTATAAATAATTTCATATAATATTCCCAAGGAGTTTTTGTAAAAAACTCATTTAGGGACATGCAGATAACAATATTTATTTACAGACGTATTTATATTTTAGGCTATAACATTATTTACAAAAGCAAAATAGGAATTATGATACACTCGGATTAAAAGAGTGAAAAATTTTCAAAAAAATACATAATAAAAGTTGTGAAAATGAATGCAAAATGATATATACATAATACAATATAATACAATAAAAGAAAAAAAAAGTTCAAAAATTACATTTACGAGTATGTGCATAATACAAGCTGAATGAATATGAAAGTGCAAATGTTAAAAAATTACAAGAATGAAAAAGTTTTTAAAATCTACAAAATATATGCTAAATTAATTAATAAAATATATTTTGTCGTTAATTCATTAAATTTTTTTTTTAGAAACGCGTATTATTTTTCCTGTTAATTTATCCATTGTTTTTGTTCGAAACGCATTATCAACAAATTAGAATATAAATGATGTTCTATTCTGATTTTCAAAATATTTTGCATTTTAAATCTTCAAAAATCAATCAAATAAGCATTGTTATCTTCAACTCAGTTTCGATAGAAATTCATGTTATGTGGGTTTTTCTCAAAAATGAATAGGAATAATTACCACAGAAATATTTCCGCGAGCGTTTCTTGAATTTTAATTCGTAAAAGAAAATCCCGAATGAATAATTCATTCCTCGTTTTCTTGTTTATTGATGGCGCACAGTACAGTAATTGGGCATTAAATTTTCGAATCGCCATCTTTGAGCCATAGACAAAGAAATTCGCGGAAAATAGGAACTGTGGTGCGCATGCCCTGACCTTGGGGGTAACGATTCCCGCATATCAACAAAGTAGTACCTACTCGAGCACGTGTCGGTACTATGGATCAACTCTAGGCTCCCATTTTAACGACCTGATTAAGCATTTTCACGGACAGCACCTAAATAATGCACACCAATTTTTTTTTGAAATTCCTAAATAACGAGGTATGAATTTTATTTTAATAGAGTTTTTTTTAAGTATAAAGCAATATGGAAATTTATTTTAACAGAGAGGATTTTTTTTTAGTATATAATATGGAAATCTACGCGTTTGCGGGACTTATGATAAAAAAAGGAAATAAAATAATTTCAAATTCGAATCCATAAAATTACGCAGAAACGGGCGATAAAATTGCCAACGGTCCATTGTTTAACCAATGAAATGTAAAATCGCGGTGCGACTCAATGAACTACAAAGTAAAGTGTAGCTACAGTGGAAGTACTTCTTCCACATACCCGAAAATCGTTTTAAGGACCGTAGGTCTTGATATCGGTTTAGTTCATACAAAAAAGCAACATTTTTTGTCAATAAACGAGTTACTCTTTTAAAATTTTCAATTTCATTTATTGAAATTTTAACTGAATTTTACTCTATTACTTTTACTTTGCTTTTGGGAAATTTTGTGTTGATAAGGCAAAGAGATTTAAGTCAGCGAATATATTATAGTATATCGTTGACTTATCTCCCTTTACCTTATCAACACAGGATTGTATTGAGGCCTTTTTTCGGATATTGTCATCTTCCTCACGACCATATTACAAACACAAACGAAAGCAAAAACTGTGTTTACTTGTATCAAATTCAATATATGTTTGTATTATTATGTATCCTCATATATTTTCTACTAATATGTAATGATTTCTATTTATTTTTTTATTTAATTTTTATTTTTGTTTCTCTTCTTAATTTATTTTCATTTTTACTCCTTTCTTTGTGTAAAATGCATTTCTGTCTTCATATTTAAAAATGCACTTCTTTTCTTTCCACTTTTATACTAATATGTAAAGATGATATTTTTGATATTTTTCTTTTTCTTCTAAAAATCATTAATATATTTTTTGCTACTTCTTTGTAAAATACATGTCTGTCCTTATTTGTATATATGTATGTAAAACACGTAAAAGCCTAAAAGGCGTTTAAATAAATTATAAACGTGTATGTCCGTTATAGTATTTTTATAAATTTAATAACGTCAAATGACATTATTTTTTTAATTTCTTAACTCCGACACCCTTCGTACAAGTCACCAAATTAAAAATTCCATAATCATGCACCTAGCAGTGCTTATTTAAAGGTTATTAACTAAACCAATTTAATCGAGGTATGGCCGCACTTTAAAAAAACGTAGCTATGCAGAAAGCACCCAGCCATAAAAAAATTTACTGAGATAATAGCAGTTTGTAAATCTATACAACAGCTGGAATGTTTTTTACTTTGACAAATGATAAATAATGCAAACCTTTTTTTTTTACAATGCAAAAAAATCAGTCAAATAAATAAAACTCAAACATAATTTAATTATGGGTTAAAGGAATTTTTTAATGAAGTCTGGCTGTGACCACACAACCTAAAACATGCATTTTGCTGAAAACAATTAGATCTAATATTACTGAACGATACCCCTTTCGAACCTTGAATGTATGAGGTAACATTCTGTATTAAAACATATTTTTTGTTACAGACGTTTTTAAATGGATACATTTATAAAATTGTATTAATTCACTTTTTATATATAGCTCCAAGAGTGTTCAACGTCTTGGATGAACATATTAAGTTCTCCAAAATAACGTCTATATTTAAGTTGAAGATCCATAATTGGATTGTATCGAGGGGTAGAGACCACTGTATGAGATTGCTTCGGGAATAAATGCATAACATCGCTGCTGTTTTCATTATTATCTATATACGTATATCGTATATGTGTATATCATCATTGTCATACGGATTATTATATAACGTTTCTACATTCCATTTTTCGACATGTATAGATTTTTATTATTTATATTTTTCTATTGTTATTTTGTATATTTTTCTATTATTATTTTGTATATTGTTTTGATTATTTTGCATATTTTTTTGATTATTTTGCATATTGTTTTGGTTACCTGTATATTGTTTTAATATGTAAATAAATATTTTTGATTTATATATCGAAGAGTCCCGACTTAACACGGAATTTTCTAACACTTCAGGACATAAAAAAACATATAATTGCGTCTATGTAAATTTGTGTATTTTGTGCATTAAATAAATAAATAAATAAAATTCATTTAAGATAAATAGATTTCTGGAGGCATTAACCTTCTTATGAGCATCTATACCGTAAGATTTTTCTAGTGCTGTGGGTGTTTTCTGCGAAATGTCGTTTTTGAGATCAACGCTATTTTTAGAAGGTATTACAGTTTTTTTTTATTAAAGTGGAGAATTTACCTTACTGCACCCGATAGCACTAATATCTAATCTTGCCAAAGTTGTGCACTGGCTGTTTTCTGCATAACTACGTTCAAATGAGCATTAGTTTCTAGTTCCTACCTACATAAGTGCTGCGAGACAACAACAGTCTACGCACACAGGTCAAAAAGATGCCCAAAGGTGGACTTACAAATAAGTGTTTTACCGAGTTTCATGGAATTACGAACAACACGAGAGAACAATAGTAAAATGGCACCGAATGAAAGGGCTGACCTTTTCGTTTCTCATTTTACAGCCATGCTGGTATTGTGCTCGGTAAATAATGTATAGGTACTGTTAACGAAAAGCGGACTGTAACGAAAAAACGAATTTCCTTCAGTTTTGTAAAAGGTTGGAAATATTTGAATCAAGGATAGGAGCACGGAAATTGACCTACCTTTGTTGCTATGGGGATGTTCTTCTATTTTGGACACTGGATGAAGAAAGTTCACTGTGAATGATATTAAACGATTTATTATAATAACTTTCACAACGACGCGCGACGATTCCAAGATTTTTTATGCAATGTTATGTAATGTCAAAATTTTGTTAATAGTGTTCTAAATCTAAATGTTATATCTTGATGTTAGTTAGGTACCATTAGGAAAGGTTAAGGGAAGGATAGGAAACAAAGGAAATCGGCCAGGAATAATAAAGATAAATGCAGTTTTATACTACAAGTACATATATTATACAAATCGCTCATCCGATAAAAAGGTCATAACTATATAAAAAAACATATAAGAGTACAGAATAAATTTTACAAAATACTCTTGTATGACAAAAAAAAATTCTCAAACATTGTCATATTTTTAACTATTTTTTGTATTTTTTTTATTTTGAAAAATCCGTTAAAGTTATATAAGAAATATCATAAAGTCTAGTCAAGCTATGTCTCGTCTGGTTGGGGTAGTTATCGTGTGCTTTTTCGGGTTAATTTTAAATTTGTCTCCAGTGTAATTTTTCAAGTGGTAAGGTAAGCCATTGTGTTTAAGCCCATTGTTTAGTATTTTTTAGTGTCCTTCGTTTGTGCTTTTTGAATGTGGTAGTGTTGTTGTTGTCTGGTTATATTATTATATTTGTGTATGTCAGCATTTTTGGTGAATGTTACGTTATCGTCTTGGTAAAAAATGTAATAGCATTTTTAAGAAAAATCTAATTGTATGACACGTCGGTATTGCTAAAGGGTGGAAAAAAACTCTGAAAAATGCATGGTTTTAAGACTACGCGTAAATTTTGTTTTTTGGTTCTCCAATGATTTCAGTTTTTTTTTTTATCTCTCTATTTTATCGTATGTGCGATATCTATATCGTCGGTGATACCACGTAACCTGTTTTATTACGAAAATGTTTTAATGAAATAAATTCGTTATTAGCCGCTAGTTTTTAACTATTTTTATTCTAAATAATTAAAGTTTTTTTTTTATATTCCAGCGGTATTTGTGGTTGAATTAGATCATAAGTGTAATAATATATTACCCTACAATGCCCAATGTAGACGATCTGCTACATACCGATTTATTTATTTATTCATTAAAAATTACAAAATTAAATATTTATGAACTTATTAAGGCTTTTTAGGCTATGCCCGTGTCAATCCACAATAAATAACAATAAAAATACATAGTCAAATTAATTGGATCAAATTATAATGACATAGAATCACAATCTAGAAAAAAGGTAAATGTAATAAATAATCAAATTCCAAAGAATACAATGCAAAAAAGATAATCAGAAATAATTTTTAAAATATAAATTATACAAATTAAGAATCACACATAATCAAATGTACAAAATAGTGGTATCATTAAAATCAACAAAATAATAGTAGTATTAAAAAAAAAACACAAAATAAGAGCATGATTTAAATCAACAGAAAAAGAATATATTTATATAAAAGCATAATTGAAATGATAATTGAGTTATGTTTTCTAGAAATTCACTCAATTATAGTAAGAAATATAAGGAATAGGAGCAATAAATCATATGCCAAATAATAGTACGTACTAAATTAAATTATATAAAAATACATAATAAGAAAAACATAAAAATTATCAATATGTATAAAAAGCAAATGAAAGTAAAAAGCAAATAAAAGTAAAAGTAAAAGTAAAAGAGTATGGAAGGAAAGCAGATTTGTAAATTTTTGCTAATTTCGTCCGATAATCGGTGTATAAAAATGATTTCAAACATGTTTATCACTCGGCAACTAGTCTATCGTATACATACTAGCCATTATAATTTATTTTTAAAAGTTGCCACCAGGGTAAATTTTTTTGATAAAATTTGAAACAAAAAGTCAGTTGCGCGTATTCTGTAAAAAGTGTAATTTAGCTCAGGTTCGTGGGGTGATTTATTTGGTTTTTTTAAGATTCGAAGTTATAATTGTTTCCGCAACTTTCATTATTATATAAACAGATGTTCATGAGAATCATTATTTCTTGTTTTCCTTACACTTTCATATTTTTTAACCTTTTAATGTCCGATGTAGCATATTGTCCACATAACCTAAAATATGAAATTAAAACTGTTTTTTTTTATTTTTTAAAAAAAAACGTTTTTATTTAGAATTAGAAAAACATGGGCATTGAAGAGTTAAGATAACGCCTTTTATTTATTTAAAACTTCAAGTACAAAGAATAAGTACTTTGGCGGACTTATTTCTAAAAGCAATATCTTCCTTTTTTTAGAATCCCCTGCCAAAAAAATTCAATTAATGGTTACGTGGTATTGCTATATCACCGAAGCTATAATTATAGGTTTGGTGTTAATCGAGGTGAGGGTACATTTATATAATTATTATTTTATTAATCAAGTTAATAGATCCCCACAGAGGAAATGCGTGCGAGAAGGGTACTCAATCATTAAATTAAGGTTTCGTGGTAATAGAATTCTCATTAAATATCAATTATTACTCCATAGGTATGTAATAAAAAAGTTCGTTCGTGATATGTTTTTAATGGAAAACTTCAGTCTGTCTGTTTTATATCAAAACGCCTTCAATTTAGATAATTGAAAAGGCCAATGAGATTCGCCCAAACTGCATGTGATGACTCATTGCAGTAGCGCAAAAGTACACAATTTTCTTATCCCAACGCTGCATTTGTAAACTAATTGCGGCGCATTTTGATTATTACTTACATGACGAGAAGATCAGTCTTACGCCTTAGATGCCAAGCCATAAAAACTACAAAATATTGTAATAAAAATCACTTCTTTAAATCAATATTTTATGTGGACTTTGACAGAAATTTACTCTGCAACCCCATGCGCGGTGATTAAACGCACTAACCACTATCAATTAGACGAAGAAAAATACATTCTGTTTTACATCTTTTATTACATTTGACCGTTTTAATTTATTGGAGAAAAAAAAATATTTGGAAAAAGACATAAAATATATTCAGGAAAAGACTCGAATTGATATGCTCTATCAAATATTCAAAGCTTTTACGGGGTACACAGACGAACGTTTACAAAGGGTAACGTTCTTAAACGTGACAAAAGAAACTTGGTAATAATTTATATGGTCGTTATTCGATTTTGGAGTACTCTTATACTTTTATGAGTAACATTTTCTACGTTTTTCCCGAGTCGCCAGCGACTATTGATATTGCTGGGCAGACCTTGGCAACCTTCTGAACTCCGTCAGTTTGCCCCATTTAGCCGAAACCTCAGTTTTAGTAAACTTAGACCACACGGCTTGCGAAAAGGGCCGTGGAATTTCTAAAGCCCTGTTTTTTGTCAAACTCTCATCACGTTCCTTTTTTACTCGCTGGGACCTGGAATCGTATGAGGTTGGGCCCTGAGTTGTGTTAGGTAGGCGACCAATATGCCGAGAACGTACATACACAGAACCTTCTCATCTACCCTTCGTACGAATGTCACAATTTGTGATTTTAAAACGCTTTGTCATGGTTTTTATTTACGTTTGTCGCTTTTCAGAACCTCAAAACACACGGAAAAATCATATTTCGAGATATTTTAACAGAAATAGAGAGCATTTTCAAAATTGAATATAATTTGAGCGTCTGGGAATATACAGAGGATAAAATCCAGTATAAGTCTACTCGGCGGCCTCCGTGGTGTAGTGGTCAAGACGCTTGACTCACGCTCGGAAGGTTCCGGGTTCGATTTCCGGTGAGAACACGAAGATTAAAATGTGATTTTTCTCAAGCCTGGGTGTTCTGTGATGTAATTCACCACTGTGATTGGGCCTCCTGGCCTGTTGTGGAGCAAAAATAAAAAATAAAATGAAAATGAAAAAATGATATAGACGTATTTAAAGTATTATTGATTAGCATTTGAATCATAGTTTTCAATGTTGTTTTTCGTTTTTATTTTTTAAAAGAATAACCAGTTAAGCTTCTAGTTTAGAGGCTTTTCAGCAGATGGAAAAGTGGGGATACGGTAGGTAGTTATGAAAAATACACCACGACACCCAGACTAATTAAGAAAAAATCTTTCTTGGACTTTTCTTATAATCGGTAGGAATCGAACCCGTTACGTTAATTTCACAGTTAGTTATCTTACCAACTGCGCCAAGGCGCCCGTCATGTAAAATACGAAACAATTCAGCATATTTTCCCAGAGCTTTGTGCATCATTAATCATTTTGTGGTACGATAATCACCTTTGACAGAAATTACTTCGGCTTTCCTTTGTTGAATTTCGAATAAAGTAGTGATGTCATGGCATAATCATGTCTTTTTATGCTTTCTTATCACGCTATTACTACCAGAAAGGTAGAAAAAGAAAATCTACAGCGAAAGTTAATTTTTTTACGAAAAGGGGTATTTTACAAATTTACTCGGAACCTGGCAACACTTGATAACTTTAATCTGTCAGAATTTGTTACCGTCATGTCATGGTGATAGCAGTATTTCCTTTATGCCTAGTCCTTTAGAATACCTTCACAAAAGCGTCAGAACTTGTCAGACCCTCATCAATTGCAGGAAGGTGAACAGTCTTTACCTAGTTGCATTATTACGCGCGATTTTGACACATTATTAGTAAAATTATGTCGACATTTTCAAGAAAACGAAAAAGCCACATCCGTACCGAGATCGATACAGTTCGCCGTATTGGCCTTCATCCTACTTTTAAATCACGAAATGATCACTATAAGGGAGTAGAGTACGAGATACGACGTGAAAAGTGTCAGGGTAGCTCTCGGCGTCTTTTCAGCGCGCGGGCTTGTTTTGTTCTCCGCCATTTTGTCTCGGGCGTCTCATCCTTGAATGGGAACAAGTTTACTGGGGCGGCGGACAGCGGAGAATGGGGAGGGAAAGTGTGGGGAATGTGCGGTAGTTACGTCAGGGTAGGTGGGTAGTGGGTAGGTACTAATCGCTACGTATCGTGCCCGCGTAACTGGTAAGTCGCCTACGCAATTTTCCTTCTACGTTACGCGTACCCCATTTAGTAAACAGCGAACTGGAAAATTTGCCCCCGCTCGCGCTGGAATCACTGTAAGTGCAAAGTCATCAGTAAAGCTTTTGAATGAACTTGTTAGTATTAATGTGTAATACATAATTATAAACAATATTTTCAGTATTAACAATATTATGTGTTTGTCCAAATTTTTGTATACAAGAAGTGGGTTGTGACATATCTGTACCTTAAAGGATAAACCACGGGTGTCAAATTGAACAAAATGTTCATGAAACAAGATTTTTTAATTGTGCGATTTCCTAAACATTATAACTTTTTAACCAAATGAGATAATTTCAACCTTTAAAGAACTTTCAATGTCAAACAATGATTTTTAAAAAAAAGTTCATATTAAAATAACGTATCCCGGACTCCTGATGTTTTTTGTACTAAAACAATGATGTCTTCAGAATTTTATTTCAACTTAAAAAAGCATTTCTATGACGAAAGTGGACTTCGGTGTTCACGTATAAAATAACTTATTATGATAATTTCTGCATTTTCAACTTGTGGCAAAAAGTGGACTCCCGTGTTTTATCCTCTAAGGTACAGATGTTGATGATCATAACTCCCAAGGGGTTGAATCCGGTTTTTGTCTACAAAAATTTTAGTATAAAAATTGAAAAATATTTTCAGCCGTTGCCTAGTATGCAGATAAAAGAATTAAGCCAGAATATCACCCGCATCAATAAAGGTTTCAGCTTTTCAACTTATCAACAAATGGAAGAATTGAAGAATAGGTGAATAAATATTTGATAATTGAATAGATGTTTGAACATAAGCAGAATGGTGAATACTGTGTGTAATGTGGCCTCTTAAACCAGCTAATGACCGGTCATAAACCCTTTAATTGCCTAAACTTATATATTCCCTTCTATAAAATGTTCGTCAACTCTGTTGTAATTTGTAATTTATTAATATTTTAAGTGCATATGTCCAAATATTTCTATGATTTTTTTTAAAAATTGCAACAGAGAGGGAAAATTTTTGTTATTGAGAAGGAAATATGGAAGTCTCGGCATTTACAGGACTTCTGATCTGCCATTGGCTGATTTATGTGGCCACTTTACATAATGTGTAACATTCACCATTCTACCTGCGTTTAAACATTACATTTCAACACTTCCTCCTGTCGACTTTTGTGAAGTAAAAGAGCTGAAACCTTTATAGGTGTTCGTAAGATTAATCTGACTGAATTATTTCACCTACTAGCTATCGCCTGAAAAACTAATCGGTTCAAAAAGAAGTAAAAAAAAAAAAAAAAATTGTTTTTATAAATATTATTTTTTAGTAGGCATAATATTGTCAATTATTTTCACCACAAAACGATCTTTTCTATCATTTACTTCTCATATGGATGTTTAATTTTTCCAATTTGAATGCTACATACATTTTTTTTTCTTAGATGCAATTTTCTTTTTGCCTCATTTATTGCATGTTTTTTTACACCAATCTTCGAAAAATGTAATATATTTTTATGGTCTTGATTTAGAGACACACCTCGGCATATGTTCTTTTGTAAATTTATTTTTCATTTGGAGTAAAAATGCAACTAGAGAAATGATGTTGCTGTATAAAAAATATGCCAGAAAAATTAAACGGTCAAAATCTTTAAAACTGAGACAAAACTACGGGTATATAACCGATTTAATTAAATTATCTACCGGCTTCAAAATAAATTAAATTTTGCTTAAAATGCGTCAGGACTTTGGACTTTATTTTCCCTTTTTATTTTTTCATCGTAGAGTTTATGTATTATTAACATTTTCAGCTAGGTTTGCGATGTACAAATTCGCCAGAGTAATGAAAAGGGTACAATAATATTATACTCCCGAGAGAAATTCTTACACACCCTTCCCTTTCCGCTGCTTCCTCATTAATGTGAGAAATCTTCCGGGAACAACACTACAAGACAACGCTTAACCTCTTCAAACAAGTAAACAGAGACACATAATGAAAAACTCAAACCAGTAAACTTACTTACTGCTTCGTCTCTTTGTTATAAACTACCCCTTTACAGCCCTTCTCTCCCTGTCGCGATGTTGCGAACTGGATGTATTTCAAGTTCAATCAACGTTCCGACGAAACAAAGGGTATTGTAAAATGATATCAGTAAATTGAATAGTAATTTGATAATCAGGGGCTTTATGCTGGACTCATTCGTCTTAAAATCGCTTGCGACTTTGCGGCCGAAGTCGATCAAAAACCAGTCGAATTTATCGCGAGTGCATCGAAGCACTTCGGCATTGACGATCACGTACGACATCGTCCCTTCAGCTGTCAAACTTTCTTCGTATAAAACGCTCGCCATTCATCTTTGAATGCCGAATATTATCCGTTTTGTTATTGTATTGTAGTAAAGGTGAGTATATATATTAAGGGTGTGTGTATATGTGTATGGGTGGGTGAGTATTGTATATATGCGAGAGTGTGTAGTGAATATAAGTGCACTTATTGTACAATGATTATCAAAAAATATCTGTTTTTTTAAAACCTTAATGAGGAAACCTATCAACCACCTTATCGGTCGATGTAAAATTGCTAAGATTGTTAAGAACGCTCCGGCCTAAAAACCCAATTTAAAAATATGTGAAAAAATAAAATAAAAGTATTAAATTATCTAATATAATATAAAATTAACAGCAGTGCTGAATGTAATGATGTTGGAGATCCGATGAATGTGCAAATAATATATTTATACATATTTCCAATTGTTTATGAAATGAAACACGATTTTGAAATAATTTTTGAAATCGTGTTTATATTTTATCTTCTATGCCGATACTAGCAGTCTCCCAGATACTAGAAGATACTCGCCATTAGCAGCAAAATAATAATATTCAAAAATTCGTTCATTTTTTAAGATCTTAAATTAAGTACCTCATTCAAAGCGCGTTTCTTCCTATGACTACACAAAATATTTTATTAATAACTAATGTTATTTTTTTCGATGTTTTATTTTCATCCCTTGTTTTGCGCTTTTGAATTAGCTCTAATGCCCGCCGAGGTCACAGCTTTGTGTTGCCATGTTTTATTGATTTTTCTACCCAAGGTCTGAACCTGCCCCCGAGAGGAGTGCAGGAATTTCGAAACGAATGAACAACACCCGATTTACGGAAGCGACGGGGTGCCCGCTTTGAAACGCCTCAAATATTAAATTAATTCAATAAAACGAGCAATATACAACTTAAGTTTTGAAAAAATAAACTGTTTAAGTTTTTTTTCAGAATCTATACCTATTTCAGAAAATCTTTGATTTTAATTTCAGTTTCACCTTATTTATTTAATACGTTTATCTACATTACAAAAATATATTCAAGGCATCCATAACGCAAAAAACTAAATTTGCGATACAATTTAAATGTGATAAAATTGTAAACTAAAAGTACCCGTTGATTTATGTAAAAGGCAGCTATGTTCTCTGAACTTTCTTTCAGTAACACGAAATATGTCCATATCCTTTATCTATGAGAGGATAAGGTTGAGTAAAGACATCGCTCTTCCTACTGGCATTTGCATTGTCAGGCTGGTTTTACAAGCTGGAAGATAAAACAGAAATAAGTATGGCCAAAGAACACTTCATTATACAATTACTAAAATTTTTAATAAGATTCCTAAGATGATTTTAAAAGAAAATGTTGACAAATTGCATAGAACAAAAGCGTTCCGAATTTTTGGTTCGGTTTCAGATTACGCTTGCAATTCTCGACCTGTGTACCTACGGTCCAATGTATTGCTGTAAACGGTTTTTGTCTGTATTGGCGACTTTATTACCCAGTGGCGTATTATTACTCTAAGCTGGAAGCCATAGTCGGTCCTAGAAAGACTGAGGTCTATTATATACATTTTCCTTGTCCTAATAGATGGGGACATTGATAAATACCCTATTGCTCGCAAAGTGCGGAGTATGAATTAATTTTGTGCAGTTATATTTGTACAGCGTACATTTTTTATACATTTTTTGCAAGATTTTTATTGAATCTCTTACATCTTTCAAAATTTTAATATCCTTTTGTTAATTATAAAAGTGACGCCATATTACATTGCTTACAACATGGCGGTAGCTAATCCCTTCCCGAGTGCAGGAACGATGGCATTACAAAATGAAGTGTTATTAGGTGCGCGTGCGCCCCGTGACTAGCTTTGTTCATTTTCTTTGTGTGCATATGACGCGATGCGCTTGTCCCTAGGTAGATTTTCACGCAGAACTTTCTTTGTGACTTCATTTTATCTACGTTACATTGAGCAGTAATGAGGATTACTTTGTTTTTTCCTCGCAATACAATTTTCAACTCTCTTGGATTTAGCGTCGTATTTAAATCTATTATAAAATTAAATTATTTTCATGTTTTTCTGACACAGTAAAATTTGCAAAAAAAGATATACATGTATGGTGCTACGATTGTAATGTGTGTTTAAAAAAACTTTAAATCTATATTCGTACTATTTTTTATTATTAAAACGATAAAGTCGTTATTCACTTGTTATTTATTTATTTATACTACATTTACATTGTTTGTATTCTTTTTTTTATACAGAATAATGTTCCCTCACTGGGGTGTCCCGTGCCGAGGGAAACATTTTACAAAATGTGAAACATCTAAGATTAGCTATTTAACAAAGTTAACATAATAAAAACAAAAAAAAAACGTAATTAATCCAATTAACCTAGTTATCATTAACATAATAAACAAAAAACTAAAATAATCATAAAAAACATAACCAATTTATATAAACCAATAGACCGAGTTTCATAAACAGTACACACATTTTACCTATTTGGCTTGATCCACTCATCGATCCGTGCGCGACCCACCTCCACTATCCATTTCTTAATAGCAATTTTATATTGTGAGAACTTACTAATTGTCCTTATGGATATTGGGAGTAGATTGTACACTTTAACCGAGTAGTAGGCCAATCCTCTTTGACCAAAGGTTGTATTTATTTTTTTATTTTTTTGCAGTATTGGGTGGAATAAGTGGCCACTTTACACATTGTATAACATTTGCCATTATGTTCAATCAACATTTAATAAATTCTTCCATCTGTTGATTTTTCTGAAGTTAAAGGAGTGAAACCATTATTAATGCGGGTGAGATTTATCTAACTAAAGTGCGTACTACGTATAAGGTAACGCCTGAAAATATTATCCAATCTTTATACTTCTTAATATTTTCAGCTCAACCAAATGTTGGTAGAAAAAGACTGAATTTTATCTCTTAAGGAATTATTAATTATTGGCTACTTAAACCATACAATGACAGGTCATAATCCCTGTAAGGCTTCCATATTGCTTTATCTAAAATCTTCTCCATTTTTGTTGTAATAATAATTCATAAGTCGTGAAGTTCAGTAAAAACAATTCATAACGAACATAACGGTTGTATTTATTTAGTTCACTGTTTTTACCATAGAGTAATAATTCGCTTCCGCTTTTAGAGAAAGCCTTTAGCTCTATTGCATAAAACAAAATCTTTCCAAATTATCGGTTTAGTATTTAGTTTAACAACAATCGTGTAACGGATGGTTTAGGTTTGCGCTTGCAATTCTCGACCTGAGTACATACAGACCTTTGTATTTCTGTAAACTGTAGCTAACTTCGTAATTGTTAATCATATAATGGTTTTTATCCATATGTACGAGTCTATTAGCCGGTGGCGTATTATTACTCTATGTTTTTTATAATGCACAGAGGTTCCTGGTTTTATCATCATCATCATTCCCTTTCTGCACCTTAAGGTGCATAGGGCACTGCTTTGGTTTAGCAATCGCAACGAATATTTTATTTTATTTTATTAACATAAACGGAAAATCTGCCTTTTATAAACATTTATAATATTAACATATTTGGCTTAATATTTTTTTTTTTTTTTTTTAAAACATGAATTTCCTTATACCCAAGATTTATAAAAAAAAAAACTAAAAATTTTACAAGATTTATTTTTAAAAAATTATACAGCATATTTAGTAGAAAGTTTAAATAATTAAACATTCTACAGTAAAACAACAAGAAAATCATAAGTACTGTTTCACACAGCTAGGCAAAGTGAACAAAAAACTGCATATATAAATATACATTATGAAATGCATGAATAAATAAATATAATTACCATTCACCATCTTTGAAAAAGTTCAAAAGGTTTGTTCTATAGGAAAAATACCCTACACTAAATATATCAGATACGTGGGAATAACTATTGCCGAGTTCATGAAGTCTATTTAATACGGTATTACAAGTATACACTGTCCGTGAATTGTTGCTACAAAACGGTGGCACCCGTCTAGTCATTCTTCCAGGCACCCTGAAGGTTGATGAGAGATAATAGTTCAATATTAATCATTTTTTGATACATGAAGGTAAGATGATCAGTCTTACGCTTCAGGTACCAGTCCAAGAACTATTAAATATTTTTGTGTGAAAAACACATTTTAAATAAATCTTTACATCAACCATGTCGGGAATCGAACCCGAAACCTCTCGCATGGTAGGAAAACGCGCTGACCTGCGCTGATTACACCACGAGGCCGATTTTAGTTCCCGACCAAGTAGAATTTTTCCGGTGTTTCAGCATAACCTTTTTAGGATTCTGATGTTTCAAAATTACACAAACATAAATTAATAAATAATCTTATGTAAAAAAATAACTCTAATATAATTCTAATTAAAACAGAAAAACATTAATGTCAGGAATACAATCTACGAACTATCGATTTATTATACCCGTCCCTAGTTTACTATTTCCTGGCAACGCGATTTTCAATTTGGAACAAATGCGTTTTGAAATTCGTTGTATTATTTTATTTCCTAATATGAATAGTTCCCAACTGCACTTTGGGCGGCCTATTAGGGCCAGAGGGGAGAGTGGGGCGACTGGTTACACGTGCCGCGGGAAAGTGGAAAATGCAGCTTTGTGCAATGTACGTCAGCGCTCGGTAATAATCACTCAGGGGGACGTGCCTCCCCACTCTCCCTCCGCAGTAGGAAGAAGGAAGCCAAGCTTTGTTTGAATTTTGCAAACTATACGTTTTTCCTCTTAGAGAAAGGGATCTCCACGATTCAACATACTAAGAATGCCTTTGTAGTTAAACGGAATAATCGAATTCATTTTGCGTATAGTAAATAACGAACACTATACTTTTTTGTTTATAAATTTGTATATACGTCGACCAGTTTCGAGGACATCAGGACATTATATTATATTCTTTTTTTTTTTATTGGGATTGGTAAAGGTAATTATTTTTTTTATTTATTTTTTTTATTGAGGAAACATACAGTACAATTACACACTTTTATAGTAAATACAGTTATAATTAATTCTAATGGACCAGTAAAGTTTCCATATTAGGTATTTTATCATTGCATGTAATCTTAATTCTATGATCTAAGGTTTTCAATTGACTATTTCTAGTGCGAAAAAGAAGGTAAAAAACGTAAATGAAAGTAGTTTAAAATTTAAAATTAAAGATAACAAGTTATTACTTAAAGTTTGCATATCTTACTACTTACGTATTTTCATAAATGGAAATAATATAAAAGAATTAAAATAAATAAGAATTTTAAAAAAACATGCTCAAATGCAAAAAAAAAAACATTTTCAAAAAGGAAAAACATATATATATAGACAGGGTAGATTTTGGTTAATAGGTTTTCTTATTTCTCATCTCATTTCAACAAAGACCACCTTTAATATATCATTACAACACAGATTTAAGATATCAAATTTTAATCATATAAACCACAAAATTATAAATAATATTTTTGATATTTATTAAATATTGTTTGGATAAAATGTTTTCTCATACACACATTATTATAATAAATGCCTTAAATAACAAGGATAAACGTCAATACACTGCAAAGTCTGGTAATATTTAGAAATGATTGGCAAAATACGCGTTTTGAAGTACTGCAACCTTCTAAATTACTTCCGCTAACATCGTGCAATTTTTTCCGTAGGATTAGGCAGAGAAGACCCTCCAAACTAGTTACGCATTAATAATGAGCTAGCAAATGGAGCCAGAAAGCCTCTTCGTTCCATTTTAGGTATGAAGTGCCTTTGTCTAACCCCGCGTTTTCAAAGTATATTATCCTTATTCCTGAGCCGGCGGTCTAGTTTAGGAAAATTGACGATTTACTCCCTTTCCTTTATGTATGTGTGTGAGGGTATATCGCTGTACTACCCCCTACCCCCTCCAGCTCCCGATTTACCGACGTTTCCCGCGCAAAGTCCCCGTCGCCATGGCAACTGATGCGCTTTGTTTGGCGCCCACACCGGCATCCATCTTTGCACGGGTAGTGTATCGATCTTCTACAAGATAAACATTTCCTTTGTCCTCTTCTTTTTAATTTATCGTCTTGTTTGCGCTATACCAACACCCCTACCCAGATAGTCGATAGAAACTAAACTTTAAAAAGTTAAGAGATAACCAAATGTAAACAAAGAAGCGTCACGCTCAAAATTGGATTTTTTAGCGTAATTACGCGTCTACGGGGTAAATTATTAATTATTTTTTACAATGACTGAAGTATCTTCAAATGACACTCGATTTCCATTTCTAAACGCTTAGAACTCAAAAGTGAGAGTTTGAAATCGAACGCGCAAAGTCGCTTCGTTTTCCCGCTGGCGACGCCACTATACGGCGTAGAGAGCTTTCGTTTATCCCCACACTATGATCCAACACCACATACAAGTGGAATATACGAATATACACCAACCTACCCCCTTTCCCCTAACATCCATTCACCGGTTGGAAGTAGGTCAACGCTGCGGTAGCTGGCTGACAATGGTTTTATATGTCAAGTGTACATAGCCGCGCGGCAAAATGCATTCAAAATGCTATTTGTCTATGGTTTTATTGCTGTCATATATTTGATTACTAGTCTACGCTTTACCCGAATAATGTTTCGCTGCATTTAGTACATATTTTTAATTCAGTATTTTTCCTTATGTGATAATGTTTTCGTGTGCTTTGTACGTTGTTCTTTCATTTCCTTTGTCTACTTATGTTTTCAACACTTTTATAACCATCAAAATTGCGTTTGCAGATGCATACATGTAAAACTGAAGTACTACTTAGAAAGAAATAAGTCGTGTACAAAAATTTTCTTTTTAAAGTAACCTTTAAAAACGTTTGAAAATGTAAATAAATATTTAATCCTGCAAAGGGGTTATCTAATTTCCAAAAATACAGGAATCCAATTTTGAAGTTCTGAGATACTTTTTGTTATATTTATTGTTGGTTTTTATAAAAAAATACTTTGGGAGTACGAATTCGAACTGTCCTAATAATAATAATTGAATAGCTATCTATAAAAAACGTGAATTCTAGCAGTCTTAAAAGTATTTAATCCTACATTAAAATTTGAATGCTTTGTAAAGTTTAACAACGTTAACAGTAAGTTGTAAATTCAATACGGAACATGGAAAATCTGTCTTTTGATAAACCTACACAAATCGTTATTTTCTTTTTAATATATTATGTACATTGTATAATTAGGCAACCCTGTTAGTGCATATCGGAAAATGTGAAAATGGTCCCTTAAGTAACATAACGTTGCGAAAGTCATTTTTGTTATTATTTCAGAAAGATGAAAAAACTGCGTGTTTTAAATGAAATTTTTATCCATAAACTGTCGACTATTTAAAACTCTAAGGCTAATTCCCCTTCAATTCAATAAAATAAGCAGTTTTTTATGGCCGTCCTGGAAAAATAACAAACAAAGCTTACGCAGTGTTGTTAGCTAAGGGGCGAAATGTTTTAGGCGATTCAAAGATGTAGAAAGTTCCGTCGTTAGATTTGATCATCTATGGAAATTGTCAGTTAGGATGTGCCCGTTGTATGGTTCTGTATTTGACTTTGAATCAACCTTGGCGCCATGTTCCCTCCTTTATCCTCCGTTCTATTTTCCTTCTCGCGATGAAACCAAAATGGCGTCGCAGTGGATTTATCTACACCGGGGGACCTCTATGCAATATTATACTTCTGACCCAGTTATTAAATGACTTATTGCGCCATTTATAACCCAAACCGTTAGTCAAAAATTAATAAATTTATAAATGCCGTATGCATCGTTAAATTTGTCCGCTTCCTAAACCCATAATTCACCTTTATTTTCATTAAACAACGATATTACAAAATATTTGCTTAATTAACTATATTTTTCGAAGATGTTTATATTTTATAGCCACTAAAGTATTTAAAAAATATCATATTCTTACCCCGTTTTATTTTATGTTTATCGAAATAAGTTAAAAACAGTGAAAAATTTGCGAATAAAAGGTTTAAAATAAAATAACTTGTACAATGTTATATGAATGAGTTTAATCATCATTATCATTTTCTTTGTTTGTGCATAGGGCACTGCATTTGTACTCCAATTGCAGAGTATCTTTATATCGTTTTTGCTACATTAAAGGTTAGATGATCAGTCTCTGTGTCCCGGCGAATGAAGAAAAGAGTTCTGTGTGTCAAATAGACTCAGAAATCTGGACATGCGTTTTCGAATCGATGGTTGCTCTCAGGCAAAAATCCTGAATAAGGAAATCGAGTGGAGATAGGTACGCCTCGTTGTGTAGTGATTGGCGCGTTCGCCTACTATTCTTGAAATATTGATTTGAAAGAATGTTCAAACTGCAATATTTTATTATTTCTAAATTAGCACCTGAAGCGTAGGACTAATTACCTTACGTTTACATTTGGTTTTCCAATGCAGAGGTATCCGCCCGGACACAATTAAATAAAAGAGGTACACAGTGCAATTTTAAAATAAATTTAATCATAATTAAAAAAAACAGTAGCCCGGTTAAAAAATGTGGTTTTTTTTTGGTAGGAATCACCTAGATCATTTTGATATTTTTTTTTATTTAAAAAATGTCTGAAAATTAAATATTCGCTTTTAATTTTAGCAATCCATATTAAGCTCTATATTTTTTTTATACAGTATTTAATTAAATCGTTTTAATATGCACATAATATTAATTAATGTTTTTACTCTGAAGAACCTAAATTGTACCATTGTACTTTTCCCGAAACTAAAATAATCTTTCTTCAAATGAAAGTTCTCTGCACATTGCTTATAGATTTCAGGTTTTCGTGCATTTCAGTTTTCAGCGAAGCTCTTAACTCGAGAGTTTTGCTTTTAGTACTGTTAACCAACCCCATGTTACATAAATGATAATGTGCTCACATTAATACTACATACATTGAAATGTGTATATCCGAGTATTCATTTATTCGACAATCGTGAAGTAACAATGAAATGAATTAAAATCATTTTTCATTAAAATCATCCGTTTTAAATAATTTTATTCAAAAAAGACCCACTCTTGGTAACAAAGGTCTACAGTTTCCAAATACAAGAAGAGCGATATGGTGATGAATGTTCACAAATCTATGATGATGCTTTTTGAAATGGGTTAAAGTATGACTAAATGTAAGACCATTGTAAACGGACTTATTATTTTGAATCACGTAAAAGAATTTGTGTATATAGGAAGTATGCTTTTTAGGTACCGAAAGCCTGAGAAATATATTGAACGGTAAGAAAGTGCCGTGAACAGGGTGAACGGTGCACTTTAATCAACCTTGACAAATAAATGCTTGTCGCAGGAGGCAAAATTGTATAGACCTTTATGTATGGAAGCGAGGTACTTTTTTTAAAAATCAAAAACTTTGTTCCAAAAACGGAAAAAATTCTAATGTATGAAGCCTATGTAAAAACTAAAATATGTTATATGCAACTACTATGGGGAACAGGATATCAAAATAACATAAACAGACTACAAAGACAACAATATAAAATATTAAAGTTAGTTCATGACCTTCCCTATCTAACTGCAACTAGAGAACTTTTTAAACAAACTAAGCAATTAAATATAACTGAACTTTTTCAACTAGAATCATCAAAATTTATCCATAAATTAGCCACTAATGTAATTTTTTATTTATTATTATTTTACATATTTATTACAGCAATATACAAGTAATTATTTATACAACAAATTAATTCAGTAGTAAAAGTAAGCATACACATTTTTTATTTTTGCTGTTGGTTCATCTAAACTGCCTAACTAGGGATAGCTTCCCCGTTCTAAGGCAGTAAATTATGTATTTTATAATGATATTTAAAAGCATTTACAGTTTTGTCATAATGTGTGCTTTTTCAGTCTTAAAGGTAAACAATGAATATCCAGAGAAAACATAAATAATACCAAAATCTCTATATAATGTGTGCTTTTTCAGTCTTAAAGGTAAACAATGAATATCCAGAGAAAACATAAATAATACCAAAATCTCTATATCCTAAGTCCCAAGTCATTACTAGTAAAACAAGCAACCAGCTTACGTCCTTCTACATCGGACAACAAATTCTCTGACTCCTTCCAACCAATATGGATTAAGAATGCAGTCAACACCTTCCGAATTGTAGACGAAGAACTAAAACTTGTAAAAAATTGTAGTCAACATGGACATAATACGAGAATATCAGACAAATACCATATACAACTTTCTAAAACAAAACAAGGACAATCAAGACTAATGAACCAGGGACTGAAATTATACAATAAACTACCAGACAAAACTAAACAAAAGACTCAGACAAACTTTTCAAAAGATGTAAAAAATATTATTTTGAACAACAGAGTATGAATGAAAAATTTTAATACTATTTTTGTAAAATGAATGTAATAATCCGTAAGGGTTTATAAATAAATTTTTCAAATTAAAAAAAATAAATAATAATAATAAAAACATTGATTAAAGTTGACTTAATGCTGTCGAAAAGCGATCTCTCGTGAACTACCATAATGCAGTGCCTTGAGTACGAAGGAATGTCTCAATCGGATATTAAAAAATGTATTTATATGCTCTTCTTGATGCTTGGCAATCGCGATGGGAATCTTCCCTATCAGGGAGCGTTAACCCTTTTTTCCCTTCAATCCGTCAGCGCTTAAAATCTTCTTGGGTTATTCCCAATCACTGGACTACTCAGTTTCTATCAGGCCATGGTAAATTTAATTACAAATTATTTGTTTTTGATGCTGTTGATTCCCCTTCGTGCTGCTGCGGATTTCCTAATCAATCTTCTGAACACACCTGTGGTCTTGTCCCTTTCGCCCCTCTATGATTACCGACTGGAGTTTCTCGCTACTATCCGTGAACCTGTTATAGGTCTTGTCGGATATATAGATCAGGCGGCTTTGAAAAATAATTTCGAGGCTTTTAAAAAGGTTTGTTATTATTTCGGCGAATTGATCATGTACAATCAATTTAATCCCAGTCAGTGAAGAATTCACTTCTCTCTTTACTCAATCCAATTTAGTGCATATTATGTACTTCTGGATTACCTTCTTGCTACCAGATTACAGAGGGCTCCTTTAGACAGCTTCTATCGATCAGCAACGAGCAACTTTTCCGTGTATGTGGGCACCGCCAAGGAGACTTATGTCCTCAGGTGCGGAGTGCGGTATGTGGTGGGCAAACTGCCATGTGCATCTAGGTGAGGGTAGAGAAATGATTAGTAAAATTTTGTGATTTAATGTATTATTTTCTTTATTTACAGATTAACCACAAAGTCTTCCAATGCACCTGGAGAAATTGCATAGCATCGAGTACGGTGCGCTCTGAAATCGTCGCGCACGTTAGAAACTTACATCTTAGGTAAGCATTATAATGTTTCTTTATTAATTTATATAAAACTTTATGAACAAACGATTTTATGCACTGCATTACAAAACGCACGTCTGGGCAGCTTTTTCCGAAACGCGCGATTTTTCTTTGTATGGGTTTAGTAAATGCCTTACAGCAATTTTTTCCAGCCAACCAAAAAAACAAATGGAAAGCTTTGCAATACAAGTGGGTGACATAACTTTTATTATGTAATCACTTTTATCTAAAAATTAAGAAGAATACATTATTGACTAATTCGTTGTAATTTATTCTCTTGTTCTCATCATTTGGTAAAAGATTTACATTTTTTTTTTTACCACAACAAGCGAGGAGGCCGAATTACAATGGTGAATTGAAGCTTAGAACACCCAGGCTTGAGAAAAAACACATTATTTTTTGTGTTCTCACCGGGAATTGAATCCGGAATCTTCAGTGCGTGAGTCATGCGTTTTGACTCCTACACCACGGAGGCCGCCTTTTTTCATTGAGAGTGAAACTTTCATGGCGATTTTCGAGAAAAGCGTTCTTATTTTAAACCGACCCCGATAATTCTACTTCATTAATTTACTACAAATTAGTCAATAATGTATTATTTTTATTCTCTCGATTGAACGAGAATAAAAAGGGTTTACTTTACCATTTTGTTTTACTTTTAATGCTCATTTTTAAATTTGGAAAAAAACGGACACAACCTCTGTTAACAGCTTATATCATATAACTCACAATTTTTTTTAAGTGCAGCCTGCGCAGGTCTTATACAGTCTCATTAGTTTATTTTTTTCATCACTATTATCAATTTTTAAAAGAGGTTAAAAATGTTTTCTTAATAAATACATGTTACTATAGTAATAGTAAATATTTGGAGGATGCAACTCAATTTAAATGTATTGCATGTAAACTTATAATATATGAAATCAAACACTGATTTTTTCTTGTTCATTGAAATTTCGTGAAAATTGTTTCGCCTTGTTAGGGCATTTTCAAACGAATGTGAAGATTAAATGGATTGAATCTCCTTGCATAGTTTAGTTAACTTGAATTATATAACTTTATAAGGACATTCGATCCATCTAATCGTCACATTTGTTTGAAAATGGCCTAACAAGGCGAAATAATTGTCCCGAAATTTTTGTTTTTATATTTGTGAAAATAAAATAAAATGTTCAGTAGACTCAAATCAGTGTTTGATTTCTTATAAGTTTAAATATGGAGCTCTACAAAATAAACACCAAATCAATCAACAAGTATTAATGTAAAATATGTAACACTAAGCACCATAATAATCTTACAGTTTTTATTTTCAGTTTCTTAAATTTTTTAATTGAATTTTTATTATTATTCATCATCACCATTACCCTTCCGCACCTAATGGTGCATAGGGCACTTCATCGGTTCACCAATTGCAGCACATCTTGATCATTTTTCTTACATAAAGGTAAGATGATAAGATGATTTTGAAATCGGGTTGTGGTCCCGTGGCTAGTATTGCGGACTCACGGATCGGAGGTCCGAGGCTCGAACCACACTCTACCCCAACTTGATTTCCATTTTCTAGTAGTGATTTATTTACAACTCGTTGAAAATGGCCACCAAAATTGAAATATTTGGGTAAATTATACAAACGCTAATATTTTTTATTTAAAAAAAAAAAAAAAGATCAGTCATACGCTTTAGGTACCAGTCCAGGGACTATGAAATGTTCTAGTGTAAAAACACCCTTTTAAATAAATATTTTATATCAACCGTGTCGGGAATCGAACCCGAGACCTCTTGCGTGGTAGGCAAACGCCTTGACCATTAACACCACAAGGCCAACGAATTATTATTATATTTTTATTTTTGATTGGTTAGTCTGTAAGAAATTTCTAGAGGGAAAAAGGCCGCCATTTAACCATGGATACTGTTTTTGTATTATTTTGTTTGTATCTATAAAAAAAATATATACTAAATGGTTTTTATTGTTATAATTAAGTTAGAGCACCCGATGACAAATTGCTTGAAAGCGGTTTATCGAGACTTACATATATTATTTTTTTGTTAAATAAAATCCGTTAATATGCATTTTTTAAATAAAGACTTTATCTGAATATCGCTGCTGATGTATTCTAAATAAGAATCAGAATATAGTTAATGAGAGAAGTTGTTATTTATGACTTGTCCTTATCTGTATTGCGGGTATAGACAGTTTTGCATAACAAAAACTAATTTAACGTTTATAGAATGTCAACACGTTGTATGCCCTTGTACCTTGGTGACGTCATGGGTCACGTGGCCATGGCGACGTGGGTGCGGTTTACGGACGCATTATTAATAGCAGTTTTGTTGTCTTTAAAATAAAATAATAATAATAATGCAATCTATTAATCTATCTTCATTGAAGAAACGTAGAACTGAGGTATGCATTTTCAAAATAAGTAAATGCTATAAGTGATGTCCCATCTCAGTTGCATTCAATTTAGTTTCATGTTACTAACCGTGTCACCAGAAGTCAAAATCTGCTGTTTATTAAAGCTCCTAAAAACAAATTTCGTTTTTATGCCCCAATGTCCAGAATGTGTAGATTAGTAAATTCGTCATATAACTTGGAATTCTATAGGATAGATCTTCCGGATTTTCGTAGATCTCTTCGCCACTAAAACAGTGTGGGATGAAGATGGATTGGCATGGTTTATCATGGGTGTCCCGTGCCGAGGAAACATTTTACATAATGTGAAACATGCCTTAGATTAGCTATTTAACAAAGTTAACATAATAATAACAATAAAAAAACGTAATTAATCCAATAAACCTAATTATCATTAACATAACAAACATTAAAAAACTAAAATAACAATAAAAAACATAACCAATTTATATAGGCCAATAGAACAAATTTCATAAACAGTACACATGCTTTACCTATTTGGCTTGATTCACTCATCGATCCGTGTGCAACCTAAATCCACTATCCATTTCTTAATAGCAATTTTATATTGTGAGAACTTACTAAATTTAAATATAAACAACGAAGAATTTCCAAAACAAATATCCAAAATGTGAATTTCCAAAATAAAACTACCGTTATATTTTTTTCTTTGCATTTTTTGTGGCAATTTTTTTATGTCCGGCCCTGTACTTCGCTCACGTGTATCATGTATGCGAGCGTGGCCAAGGTCATTCTAATTCTAATAATATTATAATATACTAAAATATTCACACTGCCTGTTCGCTCTGCCACGTTCCCCAGTGCCGGTTGGCAGTTGGCAGTTGGCACCACCCAGCCGCTGTGCATACCCACATATAGCATATAGGTATGCCCTCCAGGCCTCCAGGCCTACAGCGATGTTCTGATTTGATATTTAACACATTTTGCTGCAAAATCGATTCGACGCTCGTGTTAATAGAAAAATATCCGCATGAGAGATTTTACTAGGAGGAATAACAATTTGAAGTAAATAATACACACATTTTATTTATTGCATTTACGGCCTAAGCCATTCAACAACACTTACATAGGAAACATATAAACAAGTAACCGAACAAACAGAACATATCGTACCTTCGGTGAGAAAGGCACAATTGTTAAAAATTCTTAAAATGAGTTAAGTATGCCAATGAATACCAATCGTCCATGCGCTCAGTAGCTGAAAGACTTGTTGTAATCTAACTTTTATTTTGATTAATTTGTTTTTTAGTTAGTTTTTTAAAATATCACTTAAACTCTTAACTTCATTGTCACAAAAAATAAAAATAAAAAATGCAAATAGGGGCTAGATTACTTAATGTCCATGCGCTCTGTAGCTGCAAGACGTGCTATAATCTAGCTCCTATGTATCAGAATTGTAATATATCATAAATAGAGACGAGGAACTAGAATCCCAATCGTCCATGTGCTCTGTAGCTGCAAGACGTGCTGGGATATTTATTTATTGTTCAGCGCCCTTGAGTTGATTTTCACAAAAATGGCGCTATAAAAATTATCAAAATATATATATATATATAATGTGCCTTAAAAACATCATTTTATCTTCGGAGGAACAAATTCGCCCATTAAGTTCAGTCTCATTTCGCCAGAGGGCCATACTGCCTTTGTCATATAGGCAGAATAACATGATATGATTCTACAAAAAGCTTAAAATGTCTCTAGTTAAAAAAATACAAAATATCTCACCGAAAGCGCGATATGTAAATACATGTATCAAATACGGTAAAATCGCACCTCGAGTGCAAAACCTTGGTAAAGTCGATCCTGGGCCCCGATTACAATGGGAAGTTAACATTCATCTTCAATTTTATCAACAAAGTAAAATTAAGTTTTCTGTATGAAAAACAGAATACGCATACGATGTTTTCTTCTAAACATGTTCAATTATAGATTTCAACGAAGATACTTTAAATGTTCATGCAAATATACTCATTTTCGTACACAAATATCGCTGTTTACTTCCCATTGTATTCGGGGCCCTGGATATAAGAGACCAGCTGTGCTTTTCGGAACCGCTCTCGTGGCCGTAGAAAATACTTTTATATCGTGTATTTACATACAAAATACGCGGAATAAAAGTGTTTTCTACGACCGCTAGAGCGTTTGGAATATCACCCATGGGGTGCAATTGTGAATCTTCTCTATCGCCTAGAGAGCGGTTAATTTGGGGATATTTATTTTTTCAATGTGACGACACTTTGCTTCATGTAATGGCCACACTGATGATTAAACGTCAAATGGGGTATAAAACTGCTTCAAAAACGGAAATAAAACTAATACGGTTTGGCCAATTCAACCTAATTAAGTGTTTTGGGTGTTCTAAATTAAAATCATCATGTTTGATTTCACGTGTTCATATTTTTATGTTTAATTATCCGTGTGGCCATTATATGAAGCAAAGTGTGGTCGCATTAAAATAATAAAAATCTTCAAATTAATCACGCTTTAGGGGGTAGAGTACGGTAAGTTCAAGAATGCCACCACAGGACTGAATTGCAAATTCAGTTAAAAATATACATTTCGATCATGGTATTGTGTAAAATAAAATAACATTTTTTTTTTTGTATCAACAATATTTTGAGTCTTCCCAAATGTTTGTAGACAAGAACTAGATTTAACCCCAATAAAACACAGGTAGAATGATGAATTTTACAGTGTTTAAAGTGGCCACTTAAACCAGCCAATAACAGGTCAGAAGTTCTGTAAATACCTAGGTTTAAATTAATTTTTTTTATAAAGATTATTTGCGTTCTTATGATTTACCCAAATATTAAATTTTGTGGGCCATTTTCAACGAGTTGTAAATAACTCACTATTAGAAAATGGAATCAAGTTGGGGTAAAGTGGGATTCGAACCACGAACTTTGGTCCGTGAGTCTGAGACACTAGCCACAGGACCACAACCCTTTTTATTATCTTCTATAAAATGTTCTTCATCTCTGTTGTATTATATTGACATCAATTTAGATCATTATTTTGAAAAATTGCTTAACTCCGACGCCCTTCATACAAGCCATTAAAATATCACGCAATTAACACCGCTTATTTCAAAATATTTGACTGCTTTAATTTAATCAAGTCACATTGAAAGGATTGTTAGTACTATATTTATTTATTAACGCCCAAAGAGCTTTAACATTTTCAGAGGTTACAAACAATTAACAAATATAAAAATACAATTTAAAATATGTGATCTCATACTGTTTCTTTAAGATCCTAGCAGTATTTCTACACTTCAAAAAGACACAACACGGCATAGTTGAATTCAAATCAGGAGTTGCGTACTGAGCGACGTTTACAAAGAAACTAATGGGTCAAAACGTAAAACTACTCATTTATAAGTAGTTTAGTCGCCTCCTGTAACGTTCTGTTTGATGCTTGTATGCGGTTTCTGGACTATTCTTAATTATATGTGGAGAATGTTGGAAAAAGTGTTCTAATCAAAATTCGCATGTATTTCTAAACTGTTTATGATTATACATTTATCCGTAACTATTACAATCGGAATTAGGTTGATCGTGCAATAGGCATTGATACATAGTGTTACTTTAGTGGCAATAGGTTCAAGCCGAAAAGCGAACGAAGTAGTGACTTTGACAGATAGATGTGTCAGTTAAATTATTTAATTCCCGCCTATATCAGGGTGTTGTTCTTTTGTTTGGTTTTGAAAATTTCAAATCTTGTTCTTCATTTAATGTCAAGTGTTGCAATGTCTGACAAGTATTCGCCGTGCAGACTACGGTACCTACGGAAAAACAGGTTCCCGGACTACGATGGCGCCTACTACGGTTATGTTTTACGCATCTTAGGGAGCAATGCACTAGGACAAGATTATGTATAATCTGCCTATTTTGCTCTCACACATCCGCTGCACGAACCGTTGTCTATCTCACCCAATGATGTTATTAAAAATAAAAGCATACGGTACTTAAGCATTTTGCATACTCAAGTATATTATCTCACTATAAAAAGAGATATGTGTATTTATTTATTATATTTAGCTTGTGAATTTACAATATGCATAACACACATATATTAATTATCAAAATAAATAAACCTAATCTCAATTTATCTTAAGTAATTCTACGCAATACATTATCATACCCATTTCGATCAGAACTTGGAATCGCTTCCAGCTTTGCTGAGATTTTCTGACAGCAAATGAAACATTTTCAAATCATTATAGGCCCGTATCACAATAGGAATTTCACGGTTATCTTCAATTTTATCTAGAAAGTAAAATTAAATTTCCTGTATGAAAAATAAATTATGCGTAAAGGTTTTTTACTAAACATGTTACATTACAGGTTGCCGACGAAGATACTTTTAATTTTTACACAAACATACAAAATTTCGTATATAAATTTCTATTTTACTTTATAGACAGTCGAATATATATCTTTTGATTTCCCATTGTTATCGGGGCCCTTGTTTTAACTTCCAGCCACCTTCACCTTAGAAAGAAGAGATATTCGTATTTTTTTTATTTTAAGCATTTAACTCGTCTATTCTTTGATTTTAGGCATTTTTTTATGTATTAAAAAAAATTAGCGTTCTTATCATCTCAACAATGTTTGAGTATGTCCAAATGCTTGCAGACTGACTGGATCTTTACTTCAGAAAAGTCAACAGATGGAAGAGTTGAGGAAATGTGCATGTTTAAACATGGGCAGAATGGTGAATGTTACACAGTGTGTAAAGTGGCCACTCAAACCAGCAAATGACAGGTCATAAGCCCTGTAAATGCCTAGACTTCCATATTTCCTTCTTAATAATGTTTTCCCTCTATATATAATAATAAATTTAAATATCCTTATAATCTACCCAAATATTTCACTTTTGGTGGCCACTATTAGAAAATGGAAATCAAATTAAGGTAGAGTGGGGTTCAAACCTCGGACCTCTGATCCACGAGTCCGCAAACTAGCCACGGGACCACAACCCGATTCAAACCTCCTCTTTTCTTGAATTAAACGATTTAACTCATCTATTATTTGATTTTAGTGATTTAACTTATTTATTATTTGAGTATAAACATTCAACTCGTCTATTCTTTCATTTTTAGCATTTTAACGAATATTTACATATTATTTAGGTTTCTATTTATAAAAAAAGCGTTTTCACTTCTTATAGTAGCATGTCTTTTTTTATTATTTAAAAAGATACATATTACAAAAAAATAATAACGTATCCCAAACTCTATGAGGCCAAAAGCCCTGTGTTGAGTTGGGATACAACAAAATAGAAAGTGGAAGCATGCGTATTATTAACACTTTGAGTAACGGCTGAATACACATAGAATTTACTCTGTGCCCGGCCTATTTTTGTGAAATTTCATGCTTTGTGAAGGCGTTCTTAAACGTGTCATAATTATGAATATACTTAATTAAATCAATTCTTACTTCTCACATTTATTTGAAACAATTTAATAAGTCTTTTTTGTATGATAGTTTTGCCAACATCAGCCTTTGTGGAGAGCCACATTGCAATGTTCGCACATATAACTACAGCGTCTCCCTTCTTTTTTTGTGCTTGGTATCCCGAAGCCTTGTAAACACGTGATTACATAACCACGCGTTGTGTCCCGGACCGTGTTTTCACGTGATTTACCAATTGTTAAAAAAAGTGCATTATATTGACATCTAATGACTTTTATTAGTACTTTTTCACTGCTGGTGAACTACGTAAAAACACGGGACCGGGACACAACGCGTGGTCATGTAATCACGTGTTTACACGGCTTCGGGATACAAAGTGTTAAATAATACTGCAAATAAAAAATGTTACATAAACATACATTTCAATAATCTTCTGGACGACACGCTTAATAGTACCATATATAAATCTACGCAATGTTTCGCAGCAGTCTCCTGCAATGGTCTCTTCCCTTAGACAAAACCCACACTTGTACACTTCTCTCTTCTGATAACTTGATATGTTCATCCAGGACATCGAATAATCTCGGGGCCACAAAAGAGTATATAGTTATATACATAATACAAGGTAAAAAAGTATAAAAAAACACAAATAACATTTCAATAGTATTAAAAATTACATATACAAGGAAAAACGGTAAAATATTAAAAGCTTTATGTTCAAGATGCGCCATCTCTGGATAAACTAACATTATTTATTCAAAGTACTTCTGGAAAAAATAATTCTTCAATTCGCACGTCCTGTTTCAATATTTTGAAATTGGTACTTAAAATTTGCGTGGCAATTTATGAAATTCCCTGGAACTTATGTATTGTATGTGCTACTCTGTCAGTGTTACTCGTAAAATTAACCCATATTTTTTGACTTCTCTCTTGGTGACAAAATATTAAGTAGACTTAACATTATTAAGGATCTCGGGGTTTATTTTGACACAAAATTAAATTATAAACATCATATATCATAACTCTAAGTCACTTAAGCTACTGGGGTTCCTAAAGATAGTAAAAAAACCGGAAACTGTCATATGTCTATATATGAGTTTGATTCGCAGTAATCTTGAGTACGCCTCATGCGTATGGAGTCCGCAATATCAAAACCATATAAATTCAATAGAATCTGTTCAAAAAAAGTTCTTAAATTACCTTTTGTATAAGTTCCAAATTTCTAACCCACGTTCAAATTCAAATATCTAGTATGTATCTTTGTTGAATTACCTAAAAAAATAAAATAAAATAAAATAAATAAATAAAGTAAAGATCTAGTACCAAACTTCGTAGACTTCACAGATCCAATATATTTTTTATAATAATACTGTATCTATCATCTGCCGGGTGGTAGTGTAATAAAGTGCTTGAAATGAATAGTGGCTACTTCGCGTTGAATGCAACCGCGCTAAAGGTTTACCTACGCATGTAAATTGTATTAGACGTGTTCCAATATGTTTTGGTGCCAAGGTCCGAGGAAACTCTATCACTCGATTACTATTACTACGAATGCCTCTCAATCTTCTTGCATCACGGCACAGCACGGCGCGGCGCGACGTCTCACGCATATCTATACAGGGTGTTCATTAAACCCTGTCACATCCGAAACCACGATGATCAGTATGAGCAAGAAGACATTTTGGCACATTAAAATATTTTCTTAGAACGAATGAAATTTTGAAAAATTAAACATCAAAAATAGCAAATGGTTGCTTACTTCTGCGGGGGAGGAACGAGGAGGGGGGAGGGGGGAGTCTGATACTGCGCCGCACTCCCCTCACTTCTCCCCTGCAGAAGTGAGCAACCATTTGTTTTTAAAAATATTTTATTTAAAAAAAAATTCTTTGTTCTAAATATTTTTTTTAATTTGCTAATATGTCTTCTTGCCCATACTGATCATCGTGGTTTCGGATGTGACAGGGTTTAAAGGAACACCCTGTAAACCTATATATGTATACATAAATATACTCGTAAAATCCAGTAAAATGAAATAAATTAAATGGGTAGAAATTATAAGAAATTTAAATTCCTTAAGGAAAAAATTTGATAGAGATCCATAAAAAACAAATGCTGTTTGTAAACATTCAAAATTAAACTTTTTTTATACACTAAAAAACAATATCTTTCCATTTTTTTGTAAATGCATTCTCCTCAAATGCAACCCTGGTAGATCGACGAATAAAATATTTATGCTCCTTACTTTTTTTTTTACATATTAAATTGAAGATTTTAATATCTACGAACACGCAGATCACAAATATCTATATTTCTCTGAAAACCGAAAAGAAATTATAAGGAGTTTAAGGAAAGAATTTGATTGAGATCCACAAAAAACAAATACTGTTTGTAAACATTTAAAAACAAACTTTTTTATACACAAAGAAACAAAAAAAATCAATTTTTTTGTAAATGCATTATTCTCGAATGCAACCCGGATAGATCTATAAATAAAAAAAAATATGCTCCTTTCTTCTTTTTTACATAGTAAATTGACAATTTTAATATCTACGAACACACACAGCGCAAAGATCTATATTTCTCGGAAAACCGCACGTAAATCGGTTAAGCCGTTTAGAAGTAGTTAAGTGACATCACACGTACAGAGCAGTTATATATAAAGATAACTTGTCAATCAAATATGTGAACATTGTTATTATAAGAGCACACAAGAATATGTTTATGTGTGCCATATTTCAAGATTCAAAATAAAAAATATATCAATTATGTTATCGCGATCTGTGCATCTAAGTAGGTAGGTATCTGGCTAATACTTTACCTTGAGGCAGGTTCCACTCAGTAAGAAGACATTGTAGTTCCTAGTTTCCATAACATGTACCTACATAAATACTTATGCAAATCACAAAAATGACCCTGGTAGAAAATCATTTTATAAGCAACCGCTTTTCGCCTGCTTTACTCTATGGATATTTTACACAAGAATAAATCAAAAGGGGGTTCTGTGATGGTTAGGACACGAAACGGGCAGTGAAAAAAAATAGCTACTTAAATTACACCCAACCGCGCTCATAATAGGGAAATGTCGCATACTACGAATACCGACAAAACCATATCAAATGCATTTAGAAAAATTAATTATATTTTCAAAATCATTATGGATATTGTAGAGAAATGTTTTCGTACAAAATTTTTCTAATGAAATTGTTACAAAATATGTCTTTACAAAAACGCGATATTTTTGGCTTTAACAATAGAGAAATATCACTTTTTTAAAACTTTTTTAAATTGATAAAGATCTATGAAATACTGTCCAGAAAAAAATATTTTTTTTGCTAATTATTAGTTGCATGAAAGATATTTTTAAATTTGTAATTTTGAATCCCCGCAAAAACTGTTATTCCTTCGACCACGCCCCTAATACGTCCCGATTCGTGTTTATTTGTTCCCAGCCATTGAATTTTGTTTAGAACATTACGAATTTTGACGTCACAACAACCAAGACCAAACACGTCGCGTTTTTCTACGAACGTATTTTTATTGATTTTATTTTTTACATTTATGTATGAAAACATTTCTCTACAATATCCAGTTTGATTTTGAAAATACAATTAATTATTTAAAATCCTTTTCATATATTTTTATATGTATTCTTAGTATGTGACGTCAAGATTCGTGACGATGTTCAATTTAAAATTAAACGGTCACAAACAGTTCAAAATTTAACAGAATCGTGACGTATTAGGTGCGTGGCCAATTCAATGGGCCGTTTTCGTGGGAATTTAAAATTATAAATATAAAAATATTTTTCATGGTATTAATAAGTACAATTTTTTTTCTCGGCAGTATTTCATAGGCCCTTATTAATTTTAAATTGTAAAATAAAATAAACGTTATATTTCCGTATTCATACAGAAATAAGGATTGCAAGAGGTTTTAGATAACTAATCATTTTTTTATTGATAAACATGGCCAAGGAAATGTTTGGCGTGTGAAAATAGTAAATAATGCTTACAAATTCTTATTAAATAACTTTAATAAGTTTTGCCATGTAGCTACGCCATACATAAGCACGGCAAAATACTTGTCAGGCAGGCACTGCGGAGGGATTTAACCAACAGAAACAGTTCGCGATCGTTTATGCGAAATATCGTATTATTTGGTGCTGACACGCATCGTTCCGATTTCGATTTCGTGTGACCGAACGAAATTCATTTTTTTTCTCTGTGGTTTCATGTGCATACACTAGAAAATTAGTGAGTCTAAATGTCAAATCGGCTTTGTGGTAATCGGAGGTCTCTAGTTCGATTCCCGACAGGGTTGACACGGAATATTTATTTAAAAGGTGTTTTTACACTAGAATATTTCATAGTACCTAGACTGGTACCTGAAGTGTAAGACCGATCATGTATTTTTTTATATTTTATCAAGATATACTCCGATTGGTGTACTAATGCAGTGCCCTATAAACCATTAGGTGTGAAAAAGGAATTATAATGATGATAAAATGTCAAATGGGTAAAAAATATTGTTTTTTAGTAGAAGATTTAGTTAATCGAAATGGAAATACAATTAAATGTTTTTTTAAATAATAAGTATCTACATAATTCTGTAGGTATATTTTTTCCCTTTATTGATATTTCTACCATTTTTTAAAACATGGTAATATCGGCAGAAATATGTTTACACATTTACAAATTCAGTTAAGAGGAAACGTGGACTGACTTTTCATCATACAAACGTAATCCCGTATTTTCTCCCTAGATTATTTATTTAGTAACGCCCAAAGGGCTTTTACATATACATATGTTATTTATTAAAAAAAAGAAAAAAAAGTGTGTATATTCATAAATAAATTAATATATAATTATGGCACTTGAGCAGTGAATTATTTACACAACATACATATTTGCCATTAGGATGTTTTTATTGTTTTTCTTTTTTGATAAATTGTTTCTTATGGTAGTTAGGACCATTTTACAACCCAAAAAAGCGCCCAGTTTTGTTTGCCGTCTTTGGGCGTACAAAATAATTTTGTAAAATGGAGATATCGAAACAGAAAACTTAATGTTGCCACTCTTTCTCAAAACAATTTCGGTTCAGTTTTAAGATGCGGAAACGGAACCGCGCAACGTCAAAGTTGTATTTTTCACACAGTATCATGGAGGCATTTACGAGAGAGTGACAGAAAACATTGTTCAAATACCTATTCATCAAAATTCCGCCTGCCCTTTTAATCAACCACAAACGATTTTACCATTATTTTTTGTAGGTGTATAAAAGTATTTACAAATATGTATTATATTTTTTTAAGTAAGACTTGAGAAGATTCTACGTTAAAAATGTCTCGAGACTCGAAATTCGAGAATCTCAAGTCTCAAGTGAAAGCTCTACTTTCGATCGCTTACTATAGTCCTTAAAATATAGCTTGATTAGAATGACAGCTGTCAAACTGATTTCATTAGTGATGGGAAATTACTGATCACTGATCAAATCGATTTTATCAGTTATTTCATGCAATCAAGAAACTCTGTTTCCAAAAATTGATATAAAAAACCCAAAAACAAGCCTATAATAGTGTGTTAACACAATTATTCACCAAAACATGAGACATTTATACCTGTTTCATGAACAACATCAGATGAATTATTTTTTTATTCAATCAATTTACATTGATTAATTTGTCCCATCTCTAACGTTTTTTGCAAAATGATGTAACCTTGTAAGAACGTCAAATAAATTCAAAATGTTTTTTTAACAAAGTAAATGCTGAAACAATAAATAATATAAATTTTCAATTATTTTTTTATTGTGTAATCACATTTGTAATACTAAAATACTTTTAATTGTTTTTCATATATATATCATATTGCGTTTTAGACTAGTAAAATAACATTTTTTATTGTCATAAAACAAGGTTACTAAACCTAGTAAAAGAGTCGAAGTAACTTCATATTAATTTAACAATTTTATGTTTGTATAATAAAAAATGTACATTTGTCGGCATCAAGGTCAAATAGTGCGTTTGGCATGCAAGAGGTCTCAGATTTGATTCTCGACATGGTTGAAATAAAATATTCATTTTAAAAATAGTTTTTTTACACTGCAATATTTCATAGCCTCTGGACAGGTACCTGAAGTTTAAGACTGATAATTTTACATAAAACATGTTTTCTTACACGCGGAAAAATTAGAGAATTTCAAAATCGCAAAACTTGAAAAAATCATAGCGCTAATAATACGATACATTAAAATATATTTATTATTTTTTTGGTTTTGTTTGGTGGTCAGTTAAGAAATGAAAAAAATATAAAAAAAACAACGAACCCTCTCATTCTAATCATTCTACTTTTTTTCATTTTATTTTATGTTTATGGCGTTGTTTCGCGAATTGTCGTGTATGACGAATTTTTTACCTCAGCGAAACAATGATACTCCATTCGAGATCGTTTTCGGCGTCATAAACATTCTTTCTAACGACAACTTCTATGTGATCTGTACTAGGTCCACAGAGGCAATATTGAAATAAATACTTCATAGGTAAATATCTCGCACTTAGTCCCAAGGCCTCCTGTGATTACAATATCAATGTAGGCATTACCTGTTACCTGTTAGTTACAAGCGACGATACGCTGAATGGTTATTATATGTTTTTGAAGATAGTTTCCTCTTTGAAAGAAGATAAGAATCAGAAGCAGAAATTTAAATTAATTTTTATTTTATATTTAATCATGCTCGTTAGATAATACATTTCTCAAATAAGCACGTGTATATTGGATTATTTTTACTACGCACGTGGGTAGATACTATATATTATCTATATAACGACCTTCGAATCACGAGAGAAAACATATTGATCAAATTAATTACATGAGTAAGTAACACATTTAGCCTTAATATACACAGCAGTTTGGCAGATTACATTATTATTAAGGATAACTTATATAGAGCCATTTTCGTAATATAATGCAACATAAAGTCATTCTATAGATACATTAATTTAATTGAAACTTTTAAATTTGTATTTTAACTAAAACAATTCATAATAATAACTTTTCCTCTCGCCGTAGACGTAGCTGAGCGTAAGACGTCTGTCAGCTAGTTCATCTGGAATGCATAGTTCCCTTAGATATTCCGGAGCAGAGTTGTGCAGTGACTTATACATAAGCCAACAATGTTTGTATTTCACCCTTTGTCGAAAACGTAGCCAGTGTAATCCGGAAGTAGTGGAGTGATATGACTGAACTTAGAGGTTGCGAAAATAAGTCTCGCTGCGGCATTTTAATACAGACTGTAGGCGAGTCATTTTGTTCATTGGTAGACCTACGTAATAGACATGATATGTTTACTCCAAAAACATTAGCAAAGGTGGTTAGTAATAATTAGCTTTGTCTTAAATTAGTACAATTTAATTAAGTTTTCTTTTCTATAAAAAGACATAAATCAAAATTATTCATTTGGTTGATCATAGACTTTTATTTTAGCACTCAACTGTCATATCAACTATTTAATTAGCAAAGTAGCGACATTATCGAGTCTTTTTTTTTAAATCAAAAACTTTGTTCCAAAAAGGAAAAAAAATAATGTACGAAGCCTATATAAAAACTAAAATATGTTATATGCAACTACTATGGGGAACAGGAAATCAAAATGACATAAACAGACTACAAAGACAGCAAAAAAATTATTAAAGTTAGTATATGACCTTCCCTATCTAACAGCAACTAAAGAACTTTTTAAACAAACTAAGCAATTAAATGTAACTGAACTTTTTAAACTAGAATCCTTAAAATTTATTCATAAATTAGACAATAATGTAATTGTAGACGAAGAATTAAAACTTGAAAAAACTGTAGTAAACATGAACACAATACGAGAATATCAGAAAAATATCATATGCAACCTTCTAAAACGAGAAAATGACACTCGAGACTAATAAACCATGGACTGAAATTATTCAATAAACTACCATACAAAATTAAACAAAAGACTCAGACAACCTTTACAAAAGATATTAAAAATATTAATATTAACAGTAGAATGTGAATTTTAAAAGTAAAAATATTTTGTTAAATGTATGTAACCCGTAATCAATGAAAAAATTAAATGAATAAAATATAAATAGATATATCTTTTAACACAATCAGCTTCACTAGTTCCTATACCTCTAATTTACCGAATAAATATTTAATAAATTTCAATGTCTGAACACTAAATACAAATGATTTAAGCTCTGCGCTGAAACCCGCGTGATCCCGCGGGATTGAAAATCTTTGATCCTGTAAATACCGAGATCGCCAATCAGCTGCCGGCCAGGAAGCCCGCTTGGTACTTCTTAACATAGATCACAAACCGCAATCGCGTAATGGAATGCCCATCGCTTATTATGCTAATAGTTTCTGTTTCTAACAACCTTTAGCATTTGTGACAGAAGAATGCACCGACACCGACATGCGACAGACGATCATGACGTTAATCTATGTCGAGCTTCCTACCTCATGTTGCAGTGTGGTATGACCATAACGGCGACATTGATTTTTCTCTTTGTCAATGCCAGCGGATGGACGCGCAGGCCGGAAAATGTACTGCACTATAATTACGTAATAATCATTGCATCGCGCGGGACTTTTATGGAATCATCTTCGTATGTTACGTTATAACGAAAATTTTACAGCATATGTATGGGCGTCGTATTTCAATTGTTTAATCGCATAGAAGGTCGTAAATACTCAGCGCCATTCATTTTATTCGCGAACGTGGATTAATAAATGTGCTCTGATTTATTTTGGCATTTCAGGATTATTTTTCATCAAAATAGATTCAACCGTATTTTTAATGTTAGTGGGTTCTGCTGCAATCCAATTCACCAATGCGAATTGGCTTTTCGTAAACTGGAAATCTATGACAACATTTATTGATTCGGAAGAACTAGTGACGTCATTCAAATTACAGTAAAACTACAGTCATCCAGATTGCCAAATATCCAAATCGTTATCAGGAAACAAAAAATGAAGATGTATTTGATTTAAATTTAATTGCGCAATCAACTTTGCTGGACATGTTAAAGTAAGTTTTTTGTGTGATTCCAGTTCGCTGTATTATTTCAAAAGCAAAACAATCTGATACGCTTTAACCCGGATAATTAGAGTTTTACTGTGGTTCGTTTTTTTTCGTACGTTTTCGAGAAACTTCGCCTTGTATGGTCTTATTTTTACCGCGTGTAAGATAACAGTTTTTATATCCAATTTCCCGTAGAACTGAACTTCCCCATTTCGGGTTACACATAGGAACAGTATAAAACATACAGTCCACCTGGGGGATAAGGAAATGGAACAAAAGATGTGATGGAGAAACGGATATATCGGAAAAAGGTTATCAATATATCCGATTGCAACCAGGGATGCCTGAACGTATGCACGTCCAAATATAGAGCGTATTTGTTCGGGAAAATCCGAGTGACCAGGACGAGTTTAGAACGCAGATATATTTTGTTATTGCTTGAAGGCAAACGTTGGAGGAAATGCGTCATTCTTGTTTACTTCCGATACCCCTAAATACTAATAACAAGATGCCATTCGCTCTAAATAATGTTATATAGACTCTAGCAACTCAATTTATTGTTCCGTGTAAACAGTTCGTACTTGGCGCAGAAGAGAGAAGGGAATTAGAGAAATCTCGTGATGTATTTATTTTGTTCTCGGGCATTCAAATTTCTATCGTGATGACGGAAAATATTTACGTTTTAAAAAAAAAAAAATAATATGATAAAACGCTTTTCAACCTTGGAAAAACAACCTATTTTTAAACGCGACAATGATAAATCTATCGAGAAAATCATGATGGTTTTTTTGGACCAACTTCCAGCGCTTGACTTTTCATTTTTGGCATGAATTGTATTTTTTTAATCGTAAAAACTTATTAATTAATGTTAGTAAATATTATTAATTGTGATTATAAACATATTCCACATTATTTATTTATTTATTCATTTAAAATTACACTTGTTTAAACATTAATGAACTTATTAAGGCTTTTTAGGCTGTGCCCGTGTCTAACCACAATAATTGACAATATAAAAAAAAGTTAAATTAATTATACTAAATTATAATGACATGTAATGCAATAGACAATCCAGAAAAATAAGGTATAAGTAATAAATAATAAAATTCCAAAGAATACAATGTAAAAAAGATAATCAGACATAAAAATTATAATATAAATTATACAAATTTAGATTCATACTCATAATTAAATATACAAAATAACAGTATCATTGAAATCAGCAAAATAATAGTATAATAATAAAATTTAGTAGTATTAAAAAAAAAAACAAAATAAAAGTATCATTAAAATCAATAGAAAAAAAACATACATATATATATAAACATAATTGAAATATGGTTTCTAGAAACTCAATCTATACTTTACTAAGAAATTGAAGTAATAAATAATATGCCAAATAACAGTGAGTACTAAATTAAATAATACAAAAATACATAATGAAAACACATGAAATTATATTACATTATACCTATATGTATTACATTAATTGAAAACCTATTTTATTAAATATATAAACCCAGTGTCACACAAATAAGGTTTTTATTCTTCATTTTGCTCTCCTGTGAAATGTGTTATTATTTGTTACATATTATTTATTATATTTAGTTCATTTATGAAAAAGCCCCGACCTCTACATCTAAAAATAACCGATTTTCATATTATCTTTTTGTGAGAAACGACGAATTTCAAGATTCATAGCGTGACAAATGTATGTTACCGCAACCCTGGAATAGTCATATAAATCGTCTCATTTTTGTTAATAAGATGATTAATTGCGATTTCCGCATTTAGTTCCCTCCCACACATACACGCTGAGATCAATTGTCCCTGACAAAAGACAAATTAAATGTCATTTTCTTAATTGATATCAAGAAAATTATTTTTCCGTTTCATTTTCCTTGGAAACTCTGAAGGCATGAAACTAAAATGTAATGTTCTTGGTCAATGCAACTATTTTCAACTTCAATTTAGGTAGGTACAACCGTATTAAAATATCGACCTGCAAAAAACTGACAAAAAAGGATGCTATATTGGTTTTGTGGTGTGCCAATAGAGAAATATCACGTTTTATTTTAAACCAGCCGAACCCGGCAATGCTTTGCTTTTGCTATATATGAGTGCATTCTCGTATTTATGTATTAAATTAACACAATCGAAAGTTTGACATCAATTATTGTATTTCGTTAAAATTAGATATTATGTACACATGCATTATTATTTTTGTGTTTCGGATTACGTAAATTGTGAGTACAGGCGGTGACAGGGAATTTCAATAAATAGGTATGTAAACATTGTTTTTCTATCACTGTCTTAAAAATGATATGCGAAAAAGACGAGTGCATTTTTGACCTTTTATGCCTGACTAAATAGACAAAATCGACGTTTCGCTGTCCCATTTTCTGCACCTCAAAACTGAACCGATTTTAACACAGTATCAAAAATCAGAATGAAATTTTCTGTACCGTTACGTTTTGTGTTTTTCAAAAATATTTATTATATTTGTATGCCTTGCGCATAAAATTAAGAATAGTCCAGAAACCGCATCCGCACATCAAACAGAAAGCGACTAAACTACTCATAAATTAGTAGGTTTACGTGTTGACCCATTAGTTTCTTTGTAGACGTCGCTCAGTACGCAACTCCTGATTTGAATTCAACTATGCCGTGTTGTGTCCTTTTAAAGTGTAGAAATACTGCTAGGATCTTAAAGAAACAGGATGGTATCACATTTCATGTGTAATTAGCAAACGAATGTTTAAGTAGCTTCTTCTTATGGTTTCTCTCCCCGATGGAGGTTGGAAATCATCATTGCGATTCTTACTTTATTGGCAGCTGCCCTGAACAAGGACTGAGTGCTGCAATGGAACCAGTCACGCAAGTTCTTAAGCCAAGAGATGCGCCTTCTACCTGCACTGCGTCTCCCTTCAATCCTTCCCTGTAGAATAACTTGTAAAATTTTATATTTTTCGCCTCTCATCACATGCCCAAAGTACTCATTATCATCATCTTAAGTAGCAAATGCATTAATTAAAAAATTAATTATTTTTCCATCTGTCAGATTGTCGAAGAAACAAAATAGAAATTTCGTTAGTGTTGCCAGGGTAGTATTTTTTTTTACCCTACTTTGCTCATCTAATGAAAGAATGAATGAAAATTAGACCTCGGATAAAACAACGCCGTGGGGGACATTTAAACGACATTATCTTTAAAACATCAAATGTTATTTGACATGATATAAAAATATCAGTTTTATGTCAAATAAAATGTTTTATATTTTAAGTTCAAAGTTCGTTAATTCAATTACTCCTATTAAATGACCCTTTACTTATCTACTCTGTTGTGTCAATCAATGTTTCCGCGTGCACAATAAAATTTTAGAGAAATTAACCGATTGATTTTTTTTACCTTACATTTGTGTTACGATTAATTTTATTCCCATCAAGCAACATTACGCGGTGACATTGCGAATGCGCGCGGTGAAAGTAGGGCATAGTAGGGGATTATTAGACACAGTCCGATGTATTCAAATATGATTCTACGCTCCTTCTGGACTATTCTTAATTCTATGGCCGTGCGTCCGAAGGCCGCAGATAAAACTGGACATTTTTATGGATTTTTGGATGGTACTAGTTCCCATAATAAATTATTCATCAATAAAGCAAAACTATTGAGACACGCCGATGGTTAATATTTATAGTGCCCATAACCCGGGGTGATTTTCACCCTGAATACGTTTGTTTGAAGAAAAGCCTTACCGCGTTTTCTCTAAAGATAAAACATTTTTAAGTATACTCACAAAGTTTGCTTTATAATGCTTTTACGTAACCATAGAAACAGGTTCGGTGTTTTTAAATAAAACCATCTACCTAAAACGGGACATTGCGTTGGCCACGCCCCTAATACGACACGATTCGGGTAAATTTTGAACTTTGTTTGTGACCGCTTAAATTTAAATAGAATATCGTCACGAATCTTGACGTCACAATTATTAAGGCCACACATGTCGCGTTTTTGTAGGCACATATTTTTTTATAATTTATTTTTTAAAGTTATGTGAACATTACGCATAAACGAGAAATATTGTGAAGGTACCTACCTACTACATGAATTCCGAATGAATTTTCGAACGTTATTTGAATTTGCGCGTCACCGGTGGACAAATGGAAGAAAACATGGAAGACAAATAAACAAAGATGAAAACTTCATATAAGACTGTAATAGGAATCGGGAATGAATTTTAGGAAAGAATTGATATTTATCCGTCTCGAATAGGACCAAAAAGGGATGTTTGGTCAGTTCAATGCCTCTCAGGCATCGAGTAACTGATAACAGCTTTCGCAGATTTCTCCACAATACCCATATTGAATTTAAAAATTCAAATAATTTTTCTAAATCGATTTCATATATTTTTATTGGTATTCTAAGTATGCGATATTTCCTTTTGGTCTAATTCTAATTATATAGACGTTTTGCCCTTAACTGGATTAAAAATAATATTATGAGTGGAATATCGGAATACCTGAAGTCAAAAGTCGAAGCCAACGTTTTTTAATTTACACAACTACATCATTTAAATATTTCAATAATCTTAATTCACTGTAATTACGTGAATAATTATTAAAAAAATATTTTTTCTTTAGTAACATAAGATCTGTTTTTTTATATTTCAGTCCTAAATCCGTGTCCGACAATGAAGAGGAGTTCTACTACACAGAGGGTGATGTTCCTCCTCCGCCGACCCTCTCCCATCGGGACATGTGCCGCCCTCCTCACGAGGACCCTGACTACCAGAGACAGCTTGTGGGATCCTTCAGGTATGATTAACCCTTAGACTGCCAACATCGATATGTCTTCACTCACAATATGGGGAAGAAAGTTTAAACTAGATTGTTGACACTGTAATTATTTACTTTTGGAACATAACAAATTACTAGCAACTCTCACATGGGCATATATTATTTTATTTACGGCGTTTCTGCCATTTACGCTTAAAGGGTGTTTACGTAATATGACAAAATACATATATTAACACAAATACAGGTAAACGTCGTTTTTTTTATTTTCATTTTATTTAGGAAACATACAGTACAGTTACATAGTTTTATATTTTACACAGTTAGACTTAACTCTAATGGACCAGTGAAGTTTCCATATTATGAAGTAATTATATGTAAGGTTATTAATTAAAGTATGTACAAAAAAGAGCAGGAAAAAAACATGAATAGAAGTTGTTTAAAAATTTCAATTAAAGTAAAAAAATAAAGAAAATTTGTAAAAGTAATAAAAAGTAAAGAATGGAAAACATGCTCAGATGTAAAAATAAAATAAAATAATAATAACATTTTTGAAAAGGGAAAAACATAAATATACACATACATATTTTAAGGGATTCAATGAAACGATGAGAAGAATCTTTAAATAAGAAAATAAATGTAATTCAATTTAAAAACTCTTCAAAATTAATGACACATTATAGTAAGAGCAGCAATATGTTGATTTTATATACATATACAATATAAGTAATTAAAAGTAGTTTAAAGTATAAAAACATGTCAATGCAGCAGAGAAAATAGAAAGAAGGTACAGCAAGTAATATTTAAAATTTGAAAAAGCAATATAAGGAGAAGATTTTAAACCAAAGGTAGTTGATAAAATTTCAGTAAAGCGATTTTCGCTGTAATTCAAATTTCAGTTGAAATTTTTTATTCAAATTAACAATATTAATGTATGTAATGTGAAGTGATGTAAGAGGAAAGGGGATCAGCGGAAGTTTTATTCAAAACCTTTCAATACACTATTTTTAAATAATTGTAAACCTGTATGATAGATATACATATATATGGTTAAAAAAGCTGTTAAAAGTAGAACACGATCTATGTAAAAACGAATTCTGACAATAGTTCGTATTGACGCTAGGTATTCGAAAGGTTTTATGCCGGGGTTCCGTTCCGGGAGACACCGGTGTAAAAAAATATCGGCGTAAAATGAACACAAATATAATAGAGGATATGAGGTTAGGTTCCGTGTCAAAATTATAAGAATAATCTAACGTGTTTATTTAATACATATCCTATAGAATATATTCAAAATAAATTTTACATGTATTGAATAAATACAGTTTAAATTTGTTCACAAAATAAATAATAATCGGTTGATATAAAAATTGAAAAAAATATAATAAATACTATCTCACCAGTTCGTCGGTACTAATTTAAATTCTCAGACTTTTTTTAAAAAAGCATCCAATTTCATTTGCTATGATTGTTGCTTCCTTTTTTGCAGAATCATAGCAAAAACTACAAATATTTTAATATTATTTATATTTTAATAAAATTAAAATATAATAATACCTTTTTATTTTCTTAAAAACGAAAAGAAAACTAACTCGAAAACAATTTCACATACACAATAGGCTGCTCGGGTACACGGTAATAGAATAAAACAACGTGTAAAAGTGTGTCTGCTATTAGAATCGCGGCGCCTACTGTCGGCCGAACCGGGGAATCCCGCGCTGGCACCAACCGGCGTAATTGTAGATCGGCGTAAATCGAACCTGCGCAAAACGACGTTTACCTAGTTATTATATCGTAAGTAAAATTATTTACGATTTAATAACTAGGTTAATTAAACAAATTATAACTATTTTAACCTAATCTCTTTTTGCCAAGAATATTAATAATTTCTTTTTCATAGTTTTACGATATTCCATTTTGAACATGTAGTAGAACTCCGTTTATCCGAACTCCAGTCATCCGGATTGCAAAATATCTGGATCTGGTTATCAGGAAATAAAATATAACGGAGATGTTATAGTAATAAATAAAAAGGGTTCAACGAGTTTCTTCGTCAAAGCAATTAACTTGGCTGGACATGTGTAAGTAAATTTTTAATGTGATTCCAATTCGCTGCATTATTTCAAAAGCAACGAAAAAGTGATCTTAGAATATATTTTGCATTTTCTTTCAAAAGCTAGCCCTGATTTAATGGTTCATTCAATTGTCTAAATTTCTGCATATTCGGGTAACGCCTGGCACTCATTTCTGGATCATTTGAGGTTTACTGTATATTTTAACGGAAAGACGATCACAAAACACGTTACATACAACTAGAAACGAGACGAAACAATAAAGGAAAAAACAAAGACAAATACGCATAATGGACAAACATTATGGGATCCAGGTTGATATTTGTAGACGTAAGGAATTTATTGAATATTAATAAACGTGGACACAAATTGAATTAAATAAGAAAAGATATTAACATAAATTGGATATTTATTTATTGAAAACTTCAAGCACAAAGAATAAGTACTTTGAGGGACTTATTGCTAAAAGCAATATCTGCGAGCCAACCAAAAAACAGACTGGTCAAAAAAAGAGATTGGTCAAAATTTTTTACTAACAACAACAACAAACCGTCACGCCGTTTCCCCGGAAGGGTAGGCAGAGAGGACAGAACGCCACAACACTCTATCTTTGCATACATATCTCGCTTCCTCTACATTCATACATCTTCTCATGCACGCGCGATTATTCCAACTTTTAACATATCCATCTTCAAGTATTTGTTGGATTTGGTCATGCCATGTCTTTCTCGGTCTTTCTCTATTTCTGCATCCATCAACATTCGCATTGTAAATATTCTTAGCCGTTCTTTCGCTGTCCATTCGTTCTACATGTCCAAACCAGCGCAGAGCTCCTTTCTCGATTTTGTCGATAATGCTTAGCCTTACATAATGTACGGATCTCAACATTTGTGCATCTATCGTGCATAGTTTTACCACACATTCGCCTGAGATCGCATTTCGACAATTTTGTACTAAAAAACATAAATCTATATTAAAAGATACATGTGTTAAAATAAAATATTTTTAAAAAACCTTATTAATTCAAAATAACAGCTGTTTTTAATTAGAAGATAAGGTTTGCACATTTAAACATTTTTTTAAAAAGTACATTATGTTATGCGTATTAAATAATGAGGAAAATGTAGGATCAGATTGTGAGTTTGGAAGGAGAGAGAAAAAGGAACCAAGGAAAGAAAAAGGGAAAAAAATACATTTGAGAAAAAAAAAGCAGTAAAAACTCAAGGAATTCAGGATTCTGGGGATATATAATAATGTTTCGGGCGTTTCTTGAAGGTGGCTAGAGAAGGTGCATTTTTTATATGAAGGGGTAGCTCATTCCAAAGTTTAGCGGCTTGGACGGAAAAGCAATAGCTGAAAAATGATGTGCTATGCCGAGGAATGGAAAGTGTTCTCTCCTGAGAAAGGCGAAAGAGCGTATATTGCCAAAAAACAGAAATTAGAGGAGGAAGCCACCCTCTCTTCTTTTGAAAATACAAAATACGCTGATGTCTGAAGAGATTTACGCAAAGAATAACATTAATATGTCACGATTTAAAAAAGAAGATGGATTTTTTTAGTTTAGAAAATTGTTTACAAAACTACAACAGGGAAATATCACATACTACGAATATCGATAAAAATATATGAAATCGATTTAGAAAAATTAATTGTATTTTCAAATTCAGTGTGGATATTGTGGAGAAATGTTTTCATACATAACTTTAAAAAAATATTTATGAAAAAATATGCCATTACAAAAACGCGACATGTTGGGCCTTGATAATTGTGACATCAAGATTCGTGACGATGTTCTATTTAAATTTAAACGGTCATAAACAAAGTTCAAAATTTACCCGAGTATTAAGGGCGTGGCCAATTCAATGCCTCGATTTTGCTAGAATTCAAAATTATAAATTTAAAAATATTTTTTACGCCACTAATGAGTGGTGAAAAATTATTTTTTTTCTTGACACTATTTCATTGATCCTTAATTTAAAATTGTAAAAAAGTTGTATTTCCCTATTGAATGATAGATGTAAGATTTTAAGATGTACAAAATATTATTTTATTAAATCCTTATATGTTTGATGTTTTCAGACAAGGACTTCTACTGGTGAACCAAAATAACTCAAATGGCATCAACCTTCTGCCAGCCGGACCCATCACAATACCAGGAGTCATAAATACCCCCTGGGCTAACTCACATTCTCCTGTAAGCATTATTCATATAAAAAATATTGCAAATTAAATTAATGATTAAAATAAAATAAAAATATATTTGATTGCCACTGAGCTAAATACTTATTAAAATTATTTAGTTTTATTGGCCAAGAGCCCTGTATTGAGTTGGGATACAACATAACGAAAGACAAAAATTATTTCATAAACATAAATTTAAATAACATTCATTATAACAAAAAAACAAATTATTCAAAATTGATCCTGAGATCAATTTTGGAATCATATTACTTTTATTATAATTTTAATTTGGATCAACAAACATTGTCATCCTTTATTACATAAGTCTTATAAGAACTGCAAAATTCTCACAAAAATAAATCTACCCTCTAAATTATGTCAACAAAAAAATACATTAAAATTTTTGTAAAATGTTCATAAAGTAGTTTTACACCGCAATATTTCACTGTCCCTGGACTGGCACCTGAAGTTTAAGGCTGATCACCTTACCTTCCTGGAACACATGCTGCATCTGCTTTACCAATGCAGTGCCGTATGCACCAGGTGTGGGTTGGGATTTAACGGTGATGAATTACAGTTTGATTAAATTTAGTATTTTTTTTATTAAAAGGGATTTCTCTAATCTTTGATTATTTGAATGATATACTCAACACCTGAAATGAAAAATGAAAATAATTGCAGAACTCTCCACAGAAGCACATGAAGATGTCCGGAGCCCCGACCAGCCCCGTGCGGCGCTCACGAGACACCAAGAAGTGTCGCAAGGCGTACGGCATGGAGCGCCGTGAACAGTGGTGCACACAGTGCAAGTGGAAGAAGGCCTGTTCGCGCTTCGATTAACTAAGCAAAACGGGGCCGCGTGGTCGCCACTACCCAACCTTTCTGCATAGGACGCAGTGACTCCGGTTTACACTTAGGCGTACTCTTCCCGAGTCTACCATTAGCGAGGATAAGTACAGCGCCACCTTCGTACGGAGATGGGATTAAGTTATTGATGAAGATGAGTGTCGTATTGTAAGTCTGTAGTGTCGGTTATGTGTATGCGTGGTGGTATTCGATGTTAGCGGTAAGTCAGCGAGAAGTGTTTCTTATAAGTGTGAGCAAACAGTATGTGCAAATTTCAATACTCCATTATTTTTATACACCAAGTTTGTGCTCTCCCGTTTGGCTCGTTGGGAGTATGGAATATTCCCCGACTCAGAATGGATGTTATGGTTCGCAGCTAGGTTAGCAGGTTAGCGTTATGTGATTGTTCAATAATCTTGATATTGTTAGAATTAAATTTAATTGTTAAGTTGTACAGTACAAATTCTGTCGAGGCATAGTAACCGCCCGATACTAAGGTGCCCGAGGCTGAGGAAAAGAAAATTACTTGCGAATTCTCGGAGCTTAATTGCGTGCAAATTGTTCGACAGTTGCAATATCTTGTATATAGGGAAAACATATTATTATACATTGTTGCGTAATTGTGAATAATTAGAATTTATAGTGGATGTTAATATATATTACATTATTTAAATCTATTTATATTAGTAACGGATGCGCCGAAGGAATATTCCGAATAAGAGATATTAAAGTTTATGTGGGCAGACTTTTGATGATTTACACTTGGAAAGATTCTAAATGGAACAGACCCCATTGACAATGCAATACATATCGCTATGAATAATACACAATTATGACTAAAGGGACCGCTATAGCTTCAGCCAAATAGATTTTAATGTAATTTGCAGCATTGTATAATAGACTTTATAATAAAACATGACTGATGTTAAACTCAGCATAATTTTGAATCGGAAGAATATATTTAGCGCTAGTTTGCGGGCGATGCCAAGAAGATCGGACTCTTCTGTGACTGAAGTCGCCTGCGAACAGCATTCGAGTCCCAGCCACGTGTATTATGTCAAGCTCTTAAACATTTTACCATTCGCGTATAATGTACAATTAATGAGTGTGATATTTTTTTAAAGAAATTTAGTATGTTTTATTTATACAATTTTAATTATAAGATAAAGCCGAAATGCAGTGGAGATCTCAAATCAGTTATCTGATTATATTATCAAGTGGCACTGCCTGATGGGAGCTGATCCATTTCGAACTCTGTCATCATCAGTTAGGGGATTATAATCACACTTGCCTTAAATATAAGCTATCTATCAACTTGACTTCCAGTAGATGGAATGATCAAAATGAACGTTTGGGGATTGTTTGAATGTCCCGAAAGGGGCGGAACAGTTATACGGTTTACTGCGTGTGTGGCAATCGCAAGAGCCATTGAGAATGATTTTCCATTTCCGGTGAGGGAACGTGAGAAGATAATGATGTGACTAGAGGGAGGTATGGAAAACATAATCTTTTTTGACTGTACTTCTACTTACTCGAAAGAATAAGCAATAACTTTATTTAGTCACTAAGAACTTTTGACTAAAATTCCGCAGTATTTCAATTCAAAGTACTGTGTAAGTGGATTAGACTGCAGAATATAGATATTTTATATACGAGTATATATATATATATATATATTATCATCAGGTCTAACTGAATTCTTATATGGATTTCATATGTGAAAAGCACAATCAAAATTTAGTGAATGACGTTTCCAAAATATGGTTCAGTGTATTTTTAGTTGCGCCATAGATATACTAAAATCTTTTGACTGAATTTCAATGATTCTGATAATCATACTTAACACGCTAAATTAAATATTTTTAAAAATTTTAATAAGATCTCAGAAGCTCAAGGATAACAAAAATATTGAATTCTGGATCTGGATTAACATTATTATAATTATTTATTTAATTTCGACCCTTTCAGTGTATGTTTCCATCACATAATAAACTCAGAAATAATTATTTGATATTATATATTTATACTTATGATACTTATTTTTTTTACATTTCAAAATATTGTTTGTATTGTCATCACAGCACTTTTTTTCTTGTTTTAAATATTATCTTTTTTGATTTATGCAGATTTTACTTTTTTTTTTGTAAATGAAATGAAGTTCTGTGTATATACAAAATATATAAAGAAAAGATTACTTCGATAAAGATTTCTATGATAACGTAGTAGATATATTTGACATAATGTAAAAAAAAGCACATTGGGTAACAAATAAATAAATAAATTGGCTTATAAATCAAATAAGGCTTATTGGCGCATTATAATGATGTATTCCTCTTTATTAAAAATATTTTGATTTATTGATTCCATATCAGTTTGAAAGAATTAAAGCCAATTTAATAAATACGAAATAACTAATCACATTTGAAGCGAACTTGAGCGGGGATAGACTGATTAATATATTTTTTAAAGCCTCGGTTATTTACAAAATTTAAAAAAAGACAAAAAAAAACTGAGAGATGCTCTTGGCCTCGTTAAGGACAGAAATTTATTTCGAGCCTTGAAAGAAAGGGTAATTGGGAAAGTTGCTCGCCAATGGTTGGATTTTGTGAATTTATCGGCAAGAATTAATAAAAAAATTAAAAGACTTAAACCGAGAATGCCTATTGCAGTAAGTCTCATGTGTATTAGCCATTACGGTGTTTAGAATAGGCATGTTCCAATCCTTGTCATGTCTTTATTACGGGTTTGTGGTTCGTGAGTGACAAGTCTAGTGTCATTGTGGTATTCTAAACTATATAAATATTGAGATGATCCAAACACATCGATTTAATGCCTTTCTCTATTGCAAGGAAGACTATATTCTCCTTACATTGACAATAGATTCTAAATATTGTCTTTCAAGTTTGACATTGAATCGAGCAAATAAATGTTTATCAAAAGTGAAAAGCCTGAGACTTGTATTAAAATGACATCGCCCGTAATCCTTGTTCTTGCAATAAGGTATCAAATAATTATTATATCTAATGCGTCGTGTAAAGTTATATTTTAACATCATCGCAACCACAATGGACCTATATTTACAAGGTTTCATCACTGAATTGTCATTTGAAATATTTAAATTTATCATTCTCAAAAAGCTTTACCGAGAAGGCAAATACCAAAGGTGAAATGGCACAATTAAAACCTGATGAAATATGCATATTTCAAAATAGTATGTACGTTACATAATTTTTCTCGGATGTTATTTTGTTTTATAAACAAATTTCCCTGTCGAATCAATAATACTCGTATTAACTCCTGATTTAGTTTCAAATTCTTGATGGTGCCATTTTCTCTTTATTTTATATAAATTCACAAATATGCCGTAAAAGTGACACGTCCCCGCCTGCAACTCGGCAGCCATTTTGCATCCAAATGATGTTCAGTGTTCAGTTTGGGATTCCTGGTGGACTCTGCCTAAGTTCATAATGACATCACTTTTGTGGCTTATTAAGGACCCGATGTTGCAACTCCACGGCACACTGCCAAGATGAGTATAAACTGTACATACATAGTATATTCATAACCTCAGGATTAGTGCTTACCTCATGAATATTATAAGGAATAAGTCAAGTAAACATAGATTACTTGTCATATAACATAGTTTAATTGGTAAATCTATTTTTTCTTAAGGATCTCAATGCCCAAATATAACACAAATGTGCGAGTGTGACCGCATCACACATTTTATTGATATCCAGTAGAGATCTGATTTTCTGAGTAGAAATTATTTTTACGTAAACATTCGTAAAGTTTACTGAAACATGTGCTTCGATAATTTATAACATTCTCACTTCTAAAGGAAAAATTGATAATCGTATCTCTACTGTCAATCAAATCTTAATTTCTCAAAGTACAAGATAAGATATAAATGTGTATAGAATATTTCATTATGAATAAGACTTTTATCTCAATACTTTAGCTATAGTTTGCAATATTTTATGCGTTCTAGTGAAGATATGCCTATATTTCTAAAGACAATGAAAAGTTTATAACATTATTATATGATAATATAGATCCGTGTTTAAGTTTAAAATAGATTACAAACAATATTATAGATTTATCGGCTTCATATTTTTCGTCTCGTCATGTAATGTATTTAAAATATAGAAAAGCTGAATATTTTAAGGATAATCATAATTAATTTATAGCTGTGAGATACAGTCATATTGAACATGTAAAGATCAGCCTACAATACACACAAGCTAATATTTGCCTCAATTAATACAAAACATGTTTAAAGTGGAAAATTTTATGTCAATTTAAAATTTGAAAACATGTGTGTCTTGTGGGCTAGTAAGTTGCCGTTTGTATGTTTTTATAATCATCCCTGCCAATTATACACAGGGCAAGTATTTTGGCGGTTAGTTATGCGAAGTTTCCTAATGCATGCAATAATCATTTGTCACATAGATAATATTATAATGTTTACAATATACACCAAGTTAAAGTTAAATTATGTGTCTTTGCAGTGTTAAGCTTCGTGCTTACGAAAAGTTTCACAGTGACGTCATACCATCATAAATAAGTACGCGCTTTCCTTGCAATAATAAAGTCTATCGATAAGTTTAATCTGCAGATATTGTTATATCGAAATTCTACATACGTAATCTTTAAGTTAGGTGAAGTTAACTTTTCTATAATTCTTTCCCTAATGATGAAGTAAAGAACATTTACAATAAAAGATACTGTGTTCATAATATAGATCGTTGTTTAAGTAAATTTATAAAGATACAAGATATTTTATGTGTTGGTGTTTATTTGAAATTTTATTTATGATTTGTGTGTTTTTTCAATTGAATATTTACAAATAACTAAAAGCTGGTTGTGTCGTAATATAAAGATATTTTTATGAGGATTTCACAAGTGGTTTAATTCCCATACTAGATTCACCGCGTACTTCTAAACGATTGTGAATTAGACATATCTTAAAACAATAATATTGAGTCTAATAAAGAAAAATTCCGTATTTAATATTACTAGAAACTGCATGTCTATTTATTATATTTTATACCAGATGTGAAAACAAAACTTGTGATATAAACGTAGGGAAAGTTATTATTTTGATAAAACATTCAAAGTTTAATAAAAAAAAACTACCTATGACTATGTACTCCAAGTGCGATAACTTTTGGAAAAATTGTATTTTTGAAAAATACCTAAAAAAAAAAGACAAAAAAAATGTAATGCCTTTGAGGTTATCATTTCATATATTTTATACAACAGGAGATTACTATTTCGTTACAAATACAAATGGTGTAAATACTATTCAAGAGAATATTATTATTTTTTAAATAGCGTAAGGACCGGACCGGCCACGACATTTTCCATCTCCAAATATGTATTGTCATCATTATAGATGTATGAATTTAATCTTGAAATGGTTCTTTACCATATTTCACATCGAAATATATCACAAAAAGAGCCCCTCTGTACTACAGTCTCTAATCTGACATTTACCCCTCACATCGATGTTTGAAAAATTAGTTTATAGTTTATAACATTACTTTTTAGAAATTAAGTATTCATATTGAAGGTTCATCTTATGACCATTTTACGAACCAATAAATAATAATGGAGTGGGGGTCTTTGTGTAATTTTTATTTCTAGAACATTAAATTGGAAATAACTTTGTTTCATAAAACTTTCATCTTTTCTCTTATTGAAAAATTATTTTATACGGCGTTTCCAGCCTCTAATCAAGCAAAAATCCGTAGATTCAGAAAAATTCCATATTGTAAGTTTATTATATGAGGAAGTGTTTGAAAATCAACAGAATTTCAATTGAATTCGGTAGATTGCTCCTAAAATCGGTAGATCTACAGAAAAATCGCCAGGGCTGGCAACGCTGATTATAAATCACATTTTAAATTTTACATGTCATTTATAAAGAAAAACAATTAGTCTACTAAAGTGTGAATATTATTATGCTTAATTTTACAAATTAAATTTGTTTACTAATAGAACCTGTAAATATAAATGTTAGTTCTGAATTAAGTTATCTTTTTAATGTTACTTGTTCATTTAATAACAGAGTCAACTGTAAATTTTAGTTTAACTGCAATTGTGTCAGTTTAGTACTTCATGGGAAGAAATGTAGTTTCTTTTTCTTTTTATTTATTAATAAAATTATCAAAATTCCACCGAGAGTATTAAACAAAAAATTTAAATCCTTTAACTGTAAACAATGTCCACTTTTTAACAATGACATGTGGATTCTTTGATTCTTTCGCTTGCCATTATTTTATTTTGACTTATCTAATAACATACAAAATTTTAAAATGTATGTTTTTTTACTGTAAATACATCTCCATTTCTACTGATTAAATAAAAAAAAATCTTCGCATTATTTGGATATAAAATTAATGTTCTTCATAGTTACCAGAAAACCATATTTATAAGTAGGTGATAGTATTTTTAAAAATAAATTATTTTTAAACCTATTATATTTTGAAAATAAAATAAAAGCTTTGAATAATAATTAATATGCAATCATACTATTTAATATAACGGAATGCAGTTTGGACAATAGAGACCTTAAAATGCTATAGAATATATTTTATATTTTTTTCCGATATTTCGGGCCATAAAGATTTAAAAGAAATAAAGTTCTTCCTTTTCGGTGTCTGTAAATATGTGAAATAGATTCATTGAAGATGCATTAAGAGTCCAAATTTAAATTGAAACACTACTAAGTACCTAGATATAACATTAATTATATTTTGCCTTTTGAACTAAAATTTTAATTCAGTCTCTATGACTCAAAGACAATCTAAATAATGTTGTGTATTCGTAGATTCCAATATTTTTTGCATAGAGCACATTTTATTTATGTATTCGAAGATCTCTTAAAAAGAGTCGAGAGGCTCATTAATAGATTTAAATATTTAAACACTCAATTCTGCATTTTTTAAATTGATAAAAATTATTATTGAATAAATTGTCATGAATCTTAATTTAACTTATCAATAAAAATAAGATTGGCGACGGCTCAAATATACACAAGCCAAAAATTTGTACATACATAATTTACATTATAATATCATGTGTATTTAAATTTTGATTTGGTATTTTAAGCTTGTGTTGTATTTTCTTGAAGCACTGTTGAAATTGTGTTTGCTTTTGACTAAGGATTTTAAATATTTAACTGGAGATTTTTCTCATAAATTACTATTTAAGGACATTAGCCACTTTTTAAAGTATTCCGAAAATCATTTCTGGGCCATGTAAATCTTGTGTTACCATTTACAACAGTTTGTCTGGCCAGTATATTTACTTCCAGATCTGGAATTCTTACTAAATACGTGATCAGTTCTGGGTAGTTATAATAATATTGATTGCTTATTTTATCAAAAGAAAACTTGAAATACGCCAGTACCTAAACTTGAAAATGCTACTGTTCATAGCTTGTCATCCTTTTAGTATTTTATAATCCACTGACAGAAATCGAAACAATTATTTCGTCTGTAAACAAATTGACATCACATAAATATTTATATTTCAGGATCAATTTAAATAAATATTGCCATTTTTTATTAAGATTAATGCCAGTATTTTTAATGTGGCAGAATATTTAGTTAAGTCCTTAAATAGTCTATATCTGATCTCATAAGAATGTAAGGGGAATGAATTATGTATAAATTACATATGTATATTGTTTTCTTGTACTGTCTATTTATTATTTTGAGCGTAATAATGACGTCTTGGCAACAGTTAATGTAAGGAGTGATATTCATTATTATTGAATGCTGTGGCATATATAAAATGTAATGGCTTATTACACCAAAAACCGGCGCAAAATATTGATCTACTTATTTTTAATCCAAAATGTTTTTATTTACCAAAGAATAATATCAAATTTACAAGAAGATTTTCCATTGTATGAAAACTCACTAAGACCCCTAAAGCTTTTCAAAATATAATAATTTTCAGCATCTTCTAGATCTCCAGTTCAAATTTAAATAAAGTTTAATATTCTAAGCATAATTTTTAATATTAAATACATTACTCATAATATCATAAGAGACTGTGCCAATATCCCAATTAATATTATGTACCATAGACAATTTTACATAGTTAAATTATTTTATATAAATGTAAAGTAACATTCTTTTAGTTTCCCTATTTGTGTTTTCTTCTTGACCAAATGTAGGCAAAGGTAAATGAATACATTTAAAAGTAGTATCCATTACAAATATATTGTGCCGTTTGAGATTTTTATATTCTAAAATGTTATATAAAATGGCATGCGCCATTTTCTCAATATGTTATGTAAATATTCTGAAAGTTACCAATTGTTTTGGCCATCAGTAACATTTATTTAAGAACTTTTAATTGTTTAATTAAACCATAATTTTGCTCAGTCTTATTTTTAAATGTGAATCCCAGATTTCATTATATTTACATAATAGATAAGTTCATTAATTATGTATAAAGATGGACCATATTGTACACAGACAAAAAGCATCGTTCTTTGAGTGTATATATAAGTCACGGTTTTATGTTTTAGACCTTCATTTTACATTTTATGAAGTATTGATGTAACTTGCCTCTCGCTAATAAGAAATTATCTGTTTTTTTGGCAAACATGACTAAGTTTTCCAAGGTACCACAACTCGCAAATGGCTTAATTCCTTACCATTTATCTGGAAGCTCCAGAAAAGTACGGACTTCACGATTTCCATTTCCCAATAATTTAAATAGCATTAGAGATTCCATTAGAGGAGCTTATACATATTTGGTTCGTATTAGAAATAATGTGTATAGCGGGATACTTAGTTTATTTATTTATTCAGTTTAAGTGCAGGTCTTTAATTTACTCTATGGATGATCAAACACATATAGATATTAGAGAAGCTTGTAAACAAGTTTGTATATATATTTTTACGGAAATCTTAATTATTTCAAAGGTATTTATTTGTTAAACAGAATTTAAATTGTGTTATTTTATTTGTTAATTATTCAATTTTATTACGTTAAGTTTCTATGATAATTTCTCTTTAATCTTATTTACGATAATATTCTGCATTAGAGCTATCTTCTAAATTTTAGGTTAAATCTGTGTAATATTCATGTTAAAATACGGAGTCTTAAAATAATTTTATCCGGATGGTTCATTTGTCGTTAATATTTAGAGGTATATTTAAAATATATATTTATGTATATGAAAAGAAATGTAATAGTTATTGATATACAAACGTGTGGAGAATAATTTAAATAATATATTATATGATATACTTATTATATATACAAATACATATATTCGTTTAGATTTGAAAATGTCTTTTACTGTTGCAACTCCCAATCCTGCAACTCCGCAAATCATATTGTTTATTTTGTTGGTCACATTGATAACTCATAGATCAATTACTCGATCTTCTTTACTTGATGTCTAAATTTGAACCTAGCTTTTATAGCTTAAGCAAACAAAAAAACAATACAAAATAAATGTAGATGCATCCCACACCGCTGAACCTATGAGAATAAAACTAAGGTTTCCTATGAAAGCGGCACCGTTATCTAGCGGCCATGATATGGCATGATGCTGACCAGAGATATCAACTTAATGAGAGCGGTGCCGTTATCTAGTGGCCGTGATCACCTTATTTTATCAACCGATCAACTAAATTTTATTTAAACCACTTAAGTCAGCCGGTTATAGGTCATAAGCCCTGTAAATGTATATTCCCTTCTATAGAACATTTTATAAAATTCTCTGTTGTAATAAACTAATTTTATTACCTTTTTTTGTGGTTTGACCTGTCAGTAGGGACTCACACACATGAGGGTGTGATCACAGCAGGTAACAAGAGGATGAAAGTCGAGTTTCTGACGCCTCCAAACCAGAAACAACCCGCTGAGGAAAGGTAGCCCCGACAGAAAATATCCACCAGAGAAGGCAACGTGAAACCACTCTGGTCATAATATCCCAGGAATCACAGGATAGTCGAGGACCTGTTCTGAGCGTAGGACAGATGCTTTCGATGCAGTAATCGCCGACGTCGAGACCTGACAAGGCACCGGACGATTTTTATGAAACTGAGATATACTGCGGCGAAAAATGGACAATCTAGACAACCTTAACATTATGAGGTGTATTTGGAAGATGAGAAGTATTAAAAGTAAAAAACGATCTTTTTGAGGAGAGTAAGATGTTTAAAAATCATGCTACACCGGTAGGTACATTTCAAGGTTTTTAGTAATAAAAAAAAAATATGAATTTTACAAAACCAGTCACAAAAATGTTTAAAAACATTTAAATGGCGGTACCGCTGATTGACGTTCTGTCAGCAATCAACGCTCTCTAGAAAATCTGCGCTATCTGGTTTGTACAAACGAAGTTTTAATGGTGTTATCCACTGCTACATGACGGCCACTAGATGATGGCACCGCTCTCTTAGGAAACTAAAGCTTAACTCTATCCTTTTTCTTATTCTTAATGGTGGAGATCAGTGCTATACAAGCTCCTGACGTCACTGCGACCTGTGAAGAGATCTATTGTGATGGGTAACTTTATCCTTACAACACAGACTAACACTTGATTTGGTTTATGTTGTGATGAGATGAGATGAGATTGTGAATGAGTGGAAGTGTATAGAGTATTTTTAATTAATAACTTATTTTCAAATATAAGTTTTTATATAGTATACTCAAAACGAGGCTTGAGCAAAAGATTACTAGTAGAGAGAAACAACAGGGTTTTAGATGAAATCGATCCACCACAGATGCAATTTTCATTTGAAGACAGATAAAGGAAAAGGCAATAAAATATAATAAAGTTGCATATATATGTTTTGTGGACTTAACTAAGGTGTTCTGTCGGGTGCTGCCATAAAAAGACATTATAAGAATACTACTAGAGAGGGAAATATCCAATACAATAGTAAATACTATCCAAGATCTCTATGCCAACTGCAAAACAAAAATTAAATATGTTAATAAGTATCTGAGCACTTTTCTGTTTAATCTTATAAACGATGAAATTATAGAAAAGGTGACTTGGCTTTGGACTGTGTTACGAAATGGGCGGTAAAACAATTAATATGATATGCTATGCAGATGACGCAGCTATGTTAGGAATCTGAGGATGACCTGCAAAAAATGCTGTAAATGTTCCACCTAGTATCACAAAGATTAAACATATCAATATCAGTCAGCAAAACAAAAAGTCTTCAATATCCATACAACCTATAATGTGTAAGCTGACTATTGACAACAAGCCAGTGGAACAGGTCATGAGTTTCAGATATCTAGGAATAGAAACAGCATATTTTTTATTGAATCGGGTTTTATATCACCCGTCGATGAGAGGAGTGCTCTCCCGAAACTGTAGTAATGTTCTTGTAAAAAAATAATAATTGATGTAACACTAATAACGAAGTTTTATTTTCATAGTAGAAATAGCAAGTCGTAGTGATTTGTACAGTGAAGTCCCGAGAACAGGTCAACAAGGCATTCAACTGAGCCGGGGGTGTATGAAGAATGTAATACGAAATAAGGATAAGCGTATCGATAGCAAGGTCAGAATTTACAAGACATGTGTGAGGCCCATCATGACGTATCCTGTGAAAATGTAGGCTGACACTGTTCGCACCGAAGGGCTACTCAGAACTGCTGGAATGAAGGTCTTAAGGTCCATTACGAGAAAAACACTACGAGACCGAATCCGTAATACTGTAATTAGAAACGTGTGAAGTAGAGGATATCGTGCGATAGACCAGATGCGGATAAAGATACTGAAGGGACCATGTTGGCAGAATGAGCAAGACAGACTTGTGTACACTGCAGCTAATGAAATCCTATCTGGACAACATCCGCTTGGAAGACCACCCAAGAGATGGAGGAACAGTTGGACCTCATCATCTCAGGAGAACAACTAGTTTTCTGTAACACAGATCTTAGAATCTCTTAAAAGATGAAGAAGACAAACTAACACATTTTCGATGATACAAGTAAAAAAAACAAATCCATAGGGTGACAAAAATAAAACTCGTGTGTTAACTTATTATTGGTTTAGAATATTTACCCGCACATAGATATAAATATATACTATATACAAATTTAGAACTACGCAACGCTCAGTGAAAATGTAACATAATAATTACAATCAATTACTTAACTACACAAGAGAAAGGGGATAAAAGTATGACTAAATGTGAGATCATTATAAACGAAGATATTCTGAATCAGATAGAAGAATTTGTGTATTATATGTTTACCAGAGATGGAAAATTTTAAGCTGCATCATATGAGCAAACACCTGTGGATATCGGATATAAATTTTTATGATTACCTCAATTACCCTCTTGGATGACATTTATAAAATCAACAGATATAAATGACAGAATTTGACTTTTTTTACAAATTTTTGGATAGATTTACATTAAAATCTGTGTTTGGTGTTCATCATACATAGCCCAAATAGTTTTACATAATACAATGACAACTTACTATCAATGTTTTCAAATTGATTCAAAACAAAACGATATGCTGGTTTTTTTTTTTATTGACTCTCCGGCAAAATTTTATTTAGGGCGCATCAGTCGTTTCGTTTTTGCACCATCAATAATACTTGCCTTTATTAAAAAAATAATTGAGATACGCTGCGATTGGTGTATCAGTCCACAATGAGGAAGTTCAGTGCTACGGGAAATTTTCCGTAGCACTGAACTTCCATCCAATCCAATCCAATTGGATGTAAAAAAACTATTTTCTTACGCGCAATAAAAATGAGAGCGTTTAATTGTGTGACAAAGTTTCTCAAAAATAGATGAAAAATTTCCATAAAAATGTACTAATTTGAGCGACATCACTTCTTCTGAATCAACCAATAATAAGAGTGTTGTAATAGATTTCTGGTTTGAAGCCGATCCACCAATCTCTCAGCGAAGCGAACTTGTGACGTCACAGGTGGAGTGATTTAAAAATCGCAAAACTAAAAAACATTTTTTTAAATTCTTGGCTTTGTTTGATAGTGATAGTCTATAGTTTATATCTAGTCTAGTCTAGTGATAGTCTATTAACAAATAAAAATATTTTTTAAAAACCATCAAACCCATTATCATTACCAATCTTGGTATAAGGGAATAATAATAATTTCTTCGAAGCAAATTTGATTAGTAGAAACTCCATGGTAAGTAAGAATAGAGCCTAAAATAAGGGTTGGCGGAGAATCAAAGCCGGGACCTATATTATATTCACAGACAGCACCCACACTAAACAGTATTCTACCCAGTATCACACCCGAGGTCTACTTTCCACCGTCCAGTTTCCGTGCGATGTACACCTTGCCTCTCATTTCCCTCTCCACACAGTGGTGCATAGGGCACTGCATTGGAACTCCGATTGCGGCGTATCTAGATCATTTTTTTACATAGAAGGTGAGGTGATCAACCTTACGCTTCCGTTGCCAGTTCAGGGAAAATAAAATATTGCTTTGTGAAAACAAATGTTTCACATCGACCCCGCTATATTTCTATTTTTCAACTTTACCATACATTTAATATTGTTTTGCATGCCATATAAACTAGATAGATAAAATAGTCTTTGTCTTTCTGTAATACAATTATTATTTTCCAACAAACAGTCCTAATAGCTATGATCTATGATCCACCAGTCGGTTGAGATCGATCGGTTGGCTACCTCTGTTCCACATTAAATAACCACTTAACAAAAACAAACAAAAAAAATATCTTGTGATAAATAAAACAATAATTTAATTACAGTATTTGTATTTTAGTTTTCCCCATTAAATAACAATCTTATTTGTAGATATATTAAAATATATCATAATTTTTCAATAAAGAACTATATATATAAATTACATTTAAATCTCTTAATAGCACATTTTTAATTTAGATTTTCTCTAAATAATGGTTAATTTACTGTGATGAAAAAAGAGAAAATCCTAAACATAAATGCATATACTGTGCAAGAGTTTTTCTTAGAATTTTTTTTCTATTATATAGATATATACTATACATATTTTATTATAATGACCATAAAAATGACAAAATGAGTATACTTTCCAATTTATACTATTATTGTTTCTAATCAGTAATAAAATGTTTAATTTACATCACATTGTCAGTGACAAAAACTATTTGAAATAAGGGATTGTAAAAATAAGTTTTATTTTATTTGTAAAAGAAAATTAAAAAGTTACTACTTTAATTTAAATTACAGACGGTATTTGAGACTGCGAAATTTCGGAGCAACATTCCTCATGGTAAACTATAAAAAATCCTAATAATTTTTTTTCAAGAACTCGTTCTTAATGAAATTTTTTTTTATTATAATTTGAAAATGGACACAATCCTTAATGTCACGGACTAGCATTCCTTTCCCTCTTCTACTCAGCCCCTTCCCTAGACCGCATCTGGTGCGTATGGCTTCGTTAGTCAAATACGTTTTTAATCTCAATTGTTCAACAAAATTAAAAATATGAATTTCCAAAAAATTTATTAGAACATTTTTAAAAGCACATCATAAAAAATGTTCCTCAAAAGTTTCGCAGGATGGTCCTGAAAAACCTTGTAAGTATGTAGTACATATTATTATTATTTTTTTTTTAAATTCACAAATCCAAATTTTTTAAGGGCATATCTAATATGATTGAATTGCTGTAAGTATTTGGCTGTATTTTGATAATTTATGGGAACGCTTTCTTATCTACAATAATGTTTCCTCGTCGCAATGTTCCATAAGCTAATTTTATGACATAAGTTCATCAGATTCAAAACACAGATATAATATTCATTATTACTTAAATACATAAATACAACAAAGGAAAATTACTAAAATATATTTTACTGAAATATCAAGGACACAGAACATCAAAGATAATGAATAAGAATGGAGAATTATAACTCTCGTATTGAATTCACAATCTCATATGTTATGAATTAACTGAAGTAAAGTGCACTCACAAAAACATATAAATCAACAATATAAGTTGATGTAGAAGAAAACTCAGAATCAGATGACATTTGAATCTCATTTTTGGGATTCCAAACATGAAAGGTAACAAAAAAAAACTAATGGAGTATTACTTTTTTTTAAATGGGGCTACACCACATCTCAGATCTTGCAATCGTCAATCCCCCATTCTATTCTAAAGGCCATTTTATATCTGCCAGAATATGTTTGGAAATAAAGATTATTGTTTAGTTACTTTTGTTAATTAAATGTAGACATTTGAGATTTGTAAGTAACAGATACACATAATTCGATCAAAATTAATGTGCCGATCAATTTCAGAACACTACTGTTCCTTTGTCAAGGCATAAAAAAGTATTTTTTTATGCCTTGACGAAAAAACTGTGTTTTGTTTACAAAATCGGTTGGAAAATTTAAATGAATGATTTTCAACAAAATAAATAAATAGGCAAATGATTTAATTTAAAAAATCACAAAACGAGTGCATAAAATACTAATTTAAAAAATATGTTTATATACATTTTGGCTTATATATTATAAGTATTTTTTCAATACTTCAAAAAACATTAATCATTAGGAATCATGAGAGCTGCAATGCAATCCAAAATATCAGCAGGAAATGGGAACAACTAACGTCCAGATAACCTATAAAACTCCATTGAACTATTGACTCGTGATGATGAATTTTACAATAAAAACTTTGTTATTAGTGTTGTACATTAATTCTATTGAAAAGAACACAACTATTCTGCCCTCATAAGCAAAAAGGCAGCGGGTTTGCAAAAGTCATATTTTGAGATATGACACTTTTTAATATTTATCAACTTAATGCAAATTTTAAAAAGCTGTAAATAATTATAGGCCTCGTGGTGTAATGGTCAGCGCGTTTGCCTACCATGCAAGAGGTCTCGGGTTTGATTCCCGACATGGTTGATATGAAATATTTATTTAAAAGGGTGTTTTTACACTAAAAATATTTCATAGTCCCTGGACTGGTACCTGAAGCGTGAGAATGATCATCTTACCTTCATGTAACAAAAAATATCAAAATACACTGCAATTGGGGTGCCAATTTTTACTACTTTTTACTTTATATCAAATGGTTAAAAATTTCCCATAGAACATTCCTCATGTTTAATTAATTTTGTGATCTATTGTTATATCGTTGTCGCAAAGTTGCCTTTTGTACTTAAAAGGGCAGTATAGTTTCGGGAGAACACTCCTCCCATCGCTGGGTGATTCAAAATTACGAATAGAATAAATGTGTAACACTAATAATGGAGTTTTTATTTTTATGATAACACTCTGTTAAACGGCGTAAAAATCCAGGAAATTTAAAAAAGCCCTATTTAACGCAAAAATATTATAGGAATTTATTGAAATTCATAGATCAGAATTTAATGGTATAGGTTTCTGTAATCCATAATTAGTACTGTAATAAACGAGGAACAGTATTTCATTATTTCTGAGCCGATTGAACTATATTTGCATCCTATTTAATCTTTTTATGCTATGAAAATTGTGTGGTTATGACAAATGTTGTCTACTTCAAAATTGCTTACTAAATCATTTGAGATATTATCTTGTACAGTATAATGAACTCGTATGATGGCTGATTTAAGTTTTTTGAGAGTTTAAGATACTGTAAATGCAGCCATATTGAATAAATATAATGGCGTAATTATTTATCTCCACAGAATAAATTGTGTACATTATTTATCAGAGGTTTATTATATTATATTCAATAGCTAGATATTAGTGTTCTGTTAACCAGGTCAAAGTTCTTATTAAACTTTCGATATTATCTTATGAATTATTATTGATATGCAAAGTGTTATTATGTTCATAAACGTTGCGCAATTATTCAATAAATATTTGTTAAATGCAGTAAAAACGATTTGAGAAAATCCAGAGCTATATCATGATACAAAAAATTCTATTTAAATTTTCAGAAACACTAAATTAAATACACCATTTTCATTCAAAGTTGTGATGAATACCTGAAAAAGAAAGTTTAGTTCCACCCAAAATTGTATTCCATAAATGTTGTACAGAAAATATTAACAATATGAATATTAAAAACTGTATGGTGGCTAAAATTCTCTTAAATGCATGAAAACAATCATTGATTACATTTAAAATATACTTGTGTCATTATTATTAGCAATTTAGTATGTTTTACCTGGGTAGAAAAAATCCAGAATTCTTATAACAACTGGAGGTAAGAGTGACTAAATGAAATTAAAACGGGGATCAAAAAGAAGTCTATCAAATTAACACAGAAATATTTTTTCTTGCTTAGTTAAATAGTACGGTTATAAATTCATTACAATAATCATAGAACACTAGTATAATTTTTCTTTTGAATGGCAATGGAAAATCCAAGAACTTTAAAAGAAGCAATTTACAAACAAACAAACCATTACGCCATTTCTGCGTGGAGATAGGTAGAGAGGATATAACGCCACTTATTCTGTCTTTGCATACAGATCTCATTTTCTCTACATTCATAGATCCTCTCGTGCATGCACAACGATTATTCTGACTCTTGACATGTCCATCTTCAAGTATTTGTTGGATTTGGTCATGCCATGTCTTTCTCCGTCTTCCTTGTTTTCTGCATCTATCAACATTCGCATCGTAAATACTTTTAGCCGTTCTTTCACTGTCTACTTTCACACACTTTCACGGTCACCGAGATGACGAATCAACGTGATGGTTTGTTCATTTGTATTTATATAAAGCTTGAAAGTTTTGACATTGTGATATAATTCTATTACTTATTTACTAAAAGAAATATTTTATTTACGAGTTGCTTTACTTACAGCACATATTTAAAATATATAATTCAGTCATACAGAATGATACTCTCCTATTTCGTATATTACAGTAATCAGTGGATTAAGCAAAATTACTATGGACAGCATCTACGAGAGAAACCGCTTGCCTTTTCTTCTTCCTTTCACATTTGGGACATGGTTTTGAAGCATTTAAGCATTTAGAATGAAAAACGCTAGAACACACTTCGCATCTAAATGTCGAGTCAATATCAAAAGGATACAAAACTTTGGGATTGTTACAAACTTCACAAATGAAACCCTTCTGACTACAAAGCCAGCAATCTGCAACATGGCTCTTAGCGAAAGATACAACTTTCTGAATTTGATTAGCTAGGGAGCCATTTGGAATTTGCGCAAGATCTGAAACAGAATATAGATGAACATTTTCATATAAGTACTCTCTCGGCCAGACACGTTTCTGTAGCTCTTCGATCACAGGTTCTCTACAAGTAAACAGGTAGGCCCGTAAGAAGTTCAGTTGGATTCTCAAAAACTGAAGGGTTGCCATAGCACCCACTCCCTTGTAGATAAGGGGATTGATTTTCTTCATATTTATGAGAGGCTGATGCTGAAACTCCAGGAGGAACATGGCGACTCTTTTGGAGACCGGGTAGCGGTGGAAGTCCCAGTTGTGAATTACTCTTGCCGGAATCATGAATACGTTGGGATCCATGCAACTCTCGCAAAAGTACTGTCCAGAGTAAGCGCACACTTTGGCTTTGGAAATAATAGTTCCGAGCATATCGCGACACTTGATGCACTCATAATCCTGGCTATCCAGCCCATACTCTCTAGACAATGTCCCTAGTTGGGTTACCAGGGTTTTTAATTCAGATGCGTCAAAGTCTCCCGAGGGTGTCCTCGATACCACTTCAAACCCGAGCCCTTCTAGGAGAGGATCGTCGTTGGTGGTCTGAGCTGAGTCTAGCAATTGCGGTGCCTCAGTTTCGAAATCATCGTTGGTTAGTTTAAGTTCCTTGCGTAAGCCTCTCATCATCTCTTGGATATGCGGTGTTTTCACATATGACCCCTCGTCGACTAGAGAGGATGAACTTTTAGACTGAGGTGTTTTAACCAAACTACTGTTGGAAGAGTTGGATTCCGTGGAGACTTTAAGGTCATCACTGAGATCTGAAGACCACGCTGTTTTTCCAATGAGAGAATTCCCTATATTACTAAGGTCAGGTGGTATTCTGTCTTTTGTGTCATTTTCTGAGTCACTAAAATCTATGCTGTCCGACTCCTCCGCTGTCTGCTTTTCTTGGACCTCGGTTGAAACAACTTCAATTGCAGGGTTTTTTGTCGAGGTTCCTGGCTTTGAGAGTTCCTGCGCTTTGACTTCACTAGAATGGTCATCTGCAATGTCATCAGATATACTAGAAATTATAAAATTAAAAGCTTCTTCTTGATCCATTCCTAGAACTTGTCCCAGACCCAGAATATTGCGTTCCCTATTGAGAATTTTATTGATCTTGGGTTCGGGATCACTGGAAGAGAGAGTGCTGGCCACGTCTACACCTGCCGTGATGGGACAAGATCTGATAGTCGGCATCCAGACTCCCGCCAGAACTAGTACATCCTCCGGCCACACATTTAGAAGACTCGAGTTGATAGGCAACTCAAATTGCGTGCACGATTCGATTCCTTCGAGAAACCTTTGAGCCACATCCAAGAGCTCCACATCTCTAGCGAACGCGGATTGCGAGTAGAAAGCTTTGGTTGATTTCATATTCCGAAGCATCGTAGATATATATGAAGATAAAAGACAGTCATTGAGAGCCATTCGAAGCCAAGCGCGACATTGACCTATTTCGGTAGTTATCTGTTGTAAAGACGCGATGTGTTTGATGCTATCGCTGTGAGACAGAACAAGAATCAACGGCCAAAAGTTGGGTTCTGGCTTCTGGTCAATGTCTCCCGTTATTGCACTTTTTGCCTTTTTGAAAAACGAGTCTTTTAATCCGTGTAAAAATATACCCTCTAAAGCACAACAAAGAGAGTACGATAGATCATTACTTCCGATGGTTTGGTGGTGACATTCTTCAATTTGGTGATTGAACTGAATAGCTTTTACGCATTCTGATAAATTATTGGTGAGAGATTCCTTTAGAATATTATCACGCCCGCGACTAACACTAGAAGCGCGTACATCTCTGAAGAACGAAGCCATAATCAAAATATATGAAAATTCTATAGCATGCTGCCTTTAAACTTTATTACGACTTATAAATTGAAAACATTCCGCTCAAACGTCAAATACGTACATTCAGAATGGTTTATTTTGACATTTGCTTCCATGGATAAAACTTGAAACTTATTGTCTATCGTTGGCCCAAAGCTGCTCCAAGCCTGCTCTAATCGTTTGTTAAGGTGCAAGCTTGCATGATTAGTTGTGACAATGATGACAATGATGACAATATAACAACCTTTAATCTGACTTTACCGCCAGTATTTCATATTATAATAAAAAATTCGTACAGAAGAAATGAGTTTAAAGATTAATTCCGATATGCATGATTATAATCAAACTAATTTTTTTTTTTGTATTTTTAAATTTAGCCATGTTTTTTTTCTGTACAACCTTTCTGATGTTAAAATAACATATTCAGAATAATTTATAATTATATCCTCTTATAATTTATAATGCAAAAAACATGCAGAAGTATACTACAATTCCTCATTCTAAAATTCAGTAAACACAAACAGTTGAATATTTAATAGTCTAGAATAATAGTCTAGTCTAGAATAATCTTTCATCTAAACAGATAAAAGCATTATCTTTTATACTCCTAATATTATCAGATTTATAAATCACAAGGTTGTGTGAAACAATAAAGAAGGTCCCTTTGCAAATTCGAAAAAATAGTAATTACTAAAAATTGGCATCATAAAGTTAATTCAACAAGAACAGATTCCTATCAGTGGTACCTAAATGTGAATTATAATAATAGTGTCATTGGCAATAGAGTATTTTTTATTTATTAAGCTTTTTGTGCAATGCATAATTTTTTTATTTATTTATAGATCAACGGTTAAAAAACATATTATTAATATTTAAAGCGTTAACTTTGTGGTCAAACATTTTACTAAATGTTATTAAATATTTGTATATCACCCCCTCCCTCCATCTCCTCTACTTTTTTCAACTATTTCTCAAACAACATAGAATATTTTCATAATTTAATCAGTGCATGTGTTTATTAAAATGCATGTCGTGTTAGTTTTATATTTTTGTGCAACTATGGTGAAGGTTTATAGTGGGTTTTGCATGTTGGTTTGCATGTTGCTTTAATTGGTGTCCTGGCAAAGAGAGGGGTACGTCTCGAAACCGGTCGACATAGAAAAGTCAGTAAGTAGTTATATACAAATATTTAATAATATTTAACAAAAGATAATAATTAACATGAGAAAATCTTATGTTCTAAGTATAAATATAACAAAGTAAAATTAAGAATAATTTAAGATAAAAATAAGGTGGTTTGTATCTAACTAGGTAATAATAAAAAAAAAAGAAAATATAAGGTTATGTGGCAGAATGTGGATAAATATAATGGGAGAAGATGGAAAATAAGGTTTTTTTTTAAATTCTCTTGTTCAAACAAATACTCATCATCACACAGTCCTTTCTGTCCACTGCTGAACACAAGCCTTCCCCATACTCCTCCATACGCCCCTGTCTTGCGCTTTCTGCAACCAATCACCAGCAATTTTTCTACTATCATCTGACTATCGTGAAGGGGGTCTCCCTCTACTTCTTTTGTCTACGCGAAGTCTCCACTCGACTACCCTTTTAGTCCATCTTTGTTCTTTTTGTTTGGCAACATGTCCTGAAAAATTCCCTTTAAACGACATCCGTTACTCCTGACCATCTACATATCTCGGTGTTTCTTATCTGGTCAGAGAGTTTTATATGTAACACGGCTCTTTCATCTTTTCTCTGTGCTACGCAGAGCTTCCTTATAGTATGTCAATACTGAAAGTACACATTGGTCATACATTCTGCGTTTCAGACTGGGGAAAAATGTGGTCGAAGAACTTCTTCAGATTGCCATATTGCTGCCCACTCAAGACCGATTCTCCTCTGAAGCTCAGCGGTCTGGTTATCTCTGGAGAGTAAAATATTGTGGCTGAGATACTTGTTTTCACCTACTACTAATTGCTAATAAGAACAACTATTTTGATAGTTTTTTGATCTGTTGTTTATAAAACCTGTTTTGAGTTTATAAAGTTGATGATAATGCTTTAAAATTTGTGCACTATAAAATAAGATAAGGCTTATATGAAGTGTCCAAATTTTTATGCGACAACTTCAAATTTAAATAATCAATAAAATACAACTTTTTTGAAGTTATTATTTTTTCTGTTAGATTTTTTTTTTTTTTTTGTATTTCATTGCAACTAAATAGACTAAATGAGTCCGTAAATAAAAAATATATATAAAATAAATACATCCAGCTTGCCCACCACAAACTGCACACCAGGTCTAAGGATTTGAGTTTCTATTTTTAAAATATGTGAATGTATAGGTCAGACAGAACTGGATTATTTATACAAGTTAGTATAAAAGGTCTTGTGAATGTTACAATGAAACATAATTTGAAACCTGGTACTCTAGGCAACATCAATCCAGTTGGACTACATTAAGAAATGATTCCTGTATGCTGTTGAAGAATATCTATAGTGAGGTTTTTTTTTTTTTAATTTAAAAGAAATATTTACATTATTATGATTTACACAAATATTTAATTTTGAGGACCATTTTCAACGAGTTTTAAATAACTCACTACTAGAAAATGGGAATCAAGTTGGGGTAGACTGGGATTCGAACCACGGACCTTTGAGCCGTGAGTCCGAGACACTAGCCACAGGACCACAACCCGATGAGGTTGGTCATCAATAATCATTTCACCTCTTTTTAAACAGGAAAATCACTCAAATAGTTGATTTTTCCCCAAAACATCATGTTTGAAGACCGTTGTTAACATTTCAAGAATTTCTGTGCCAGTTTGGGAAAACTGGCACAGAAATTCTTGAGTTTCATAGCTGCGCACAGATCATCCATCGAAAAAACGACGGGCATACAAAACAACAACAGTCATCAAAAAATTCCTACCAGCGGAACCTTCTCCAGTGACGACACTTGGCATACTGACTGAGAAAAGGTAGAGCTCTACATGATCTTACTGGCAAAACATAACGCTACAAAAACTCCACCTACCACAACATTAGTGCGGTTTCTTTTAGGTACCCTCTTATATATTCGGTCAGCAGAGAAATTTTCAATTTGCTGACATGGATTACTCTTTGCCACGAAAAAACGCATAATTCCACAGTGTAGATTTCCATCGTTATATAGTGGAATATTTTGGGTATAGAACTTCTAACAAACTACACCTGGATACCAACCTATGGATGAGAACTCTACTTGCACATTAGTAATAACAATTCACTAAACTGTTTTTCCATTAGCCTTATTGTATTTTTGCTCTAAGTAATATTAAAAAACAGCAACGCAGCAAAATCCAATAGTTTAACAACTTTGACATGTATTATACCTCCTCAAATTACTGCCTCATCAGCACATACATTACAAATAAAATTAGCACCAACAATTTTTTTTAAAAGCTTTATCAGCATATACCATACAGTCAAAATCAAATTCACCTGACGCCTGGGGTATCGACCGAAGAAATCAATTTTGCATTTTCTGTTATTGCACAATGGGACGTTCACTTATTGTAACCATAGTATAAAAGATGAACGAACTCTTAATAATAACACTGGAAGAAGGCATTATAACCTAGCAGTTCACAACTTTTGCTGACTTGCTCTGCATAATCAATTATATATCATATTATTAATTCACTGTGAAATAAATACACATTGAAGCCTTTATTGTCTTCTGTCATCTCTCGGCTGGTAGAAAACTCTTCTCTATCCACCAACTTAATCCTTTAGTGGTGACCCAGACATTTCTATAACTACTAATTTAAATATTTTAACCAGTTTGCATTGAGTACAGAGAGAACATAAGAATAAATGGAGATAACTTACTAAAGAGTATAAAATTGACAGGTAAATTTATTTTTAACAAAAGAAAAAACATTGTAAAAATAAAAAATTGATTGAATCGACTTTAAAATTTGTAAAAATGATTATGTTATTTTAATAGAATAAACTTATATGTCTATATGTGTATCACTAATAATTTATGAAAAATAATGTTAAAACAATAAGGAAAATAACAACTTGAAACATTCTTGGAATCAATACATAATTTTAGTTAAGGAAACTTTTTTTTAGTTAGTTAATACTGCTTTTGAAACTGAAGCATGTGAGTATTTGCAAATTAACACACAATCAAGGTTTGAAATAATTAAAAAATGTTAGGCTCCTAAGCGCATGATGAAATAATTATCATAAAATATAAGATTAATCGTCTTTACCGCATGTCCATTTTAATTTAAGAAAATTGAGTCCACGAAAAATAGCCCCTAAGCTTCTTTGTCGGTTGCTTACTGCGTCAGGTTTATACTCCGTACAGGTGTCCCTTCTTCCAAGTCGGTCCCTCAATGCTGAGGATCGTGATCACCATGAACACTTCTGATTAGTCTATTCCACTCCAGTCTGTCCTTAGCCCGACGTACTGACTCATCAAATTTTAGCCCTGTCTTAGATTTTACAAGACATCCCATTTTCAGACAGTATTTTGGGACATTGCTATGGAATCCAGTGCTGCTGATAAAAAGTATGGAGATATGATAGAAGTTGAACTGAACTTATTGTTTTTTTTAATCGTCTTTTCAACATTTTGCCTTTATTTTAGAAAGTGAAACAAAATTTGTTTTTTAAAAAGGATTTTATACATATGCAATAAAACATGCCGTGTTATACAATGCAAAGTAGAAACTGAATAAAAAATATTTAACTTTTTAATAATTTATACGGGTTTTTATTCTAAATGTATGTTTATTATCAATACCATTATCGTTTTCCATTTCAGAATAGTTTTTTGGAAAAACATTTAATTTTTATAATGTACCTAGAAGTTTCAATGTTTCTTTGTTTTGAAAATATATAGTTTTAGGATTTTAAAAGTTATTTTAGAATTACCAAATAGCTATCTAATATGCAACATTTACATTTTTACAAAGAACCATAAATATTATGTACTGCGTACATGTTTTGTTGAAATCGATCTTCGGGTTAGAAAACAAATCAAATTCAAATTGTTTGCAGTTTTGCACAAAATTTTATATTGTCTATTAGAAGTACTTCAAACGGATGAATATTTAAATGGAAAACATGCAGTTTATTAGCTTAAAAAAATATAATTAATTTTCTTATTTGAAACGCAAATTAAGTTGACTATATTAATCACATAATATGTCAGCATTTGTGTTGTTGCGAAACAAAATTAACTCATTTTTGTAAAATAGTCTTAGCCATTTGAAACAACCATTATAACAAATGTCACAGTCGTCCATGACAGATGTGCGCGCGCAATCGAGCCGTTATGGCGGACAGACACTGAAGACTTTTGGCTGTCTGTTTTGAATCGGAAAACATCGACGGATTTAAATGGCGTAAACAAGCTATCGTGTTGTTTAAAAATATTGTAAATAGTTCAGTGTACAGATAGTGTTAATATTTTTGTGTTTTATCAATTCTGTGAGTGTAAATTGTGTAATATTCCAAGTGTTTGTATGTTTTCACTGAATAATATTTTCAATGTACCGACGCCGCCGTTTTAGCATCAAATATCACGAATAAGCTCATCTTACATAGCTAAATAAGCTTTCGTATCTTTCTTATTTGAGTTATTGGGATACTTAGGTCGGTTCTTTGCGTAGTTACAGTCGAATTCGTGAATTTTTCTTTGTGTTGTTGCCGCTGTCAAAAAGACGGCTGCCATTTGTTTCCTAGGTTTTTTACAATAGACAGAATAAATGTCATCGTTTCCTTATACATTTCAAAAGTATTTCTTAACTCTCATTTAAAGATACGCCTGCTTCGCTTTGTGTGTTGACCCTGAATAATCGTCGCTTGACAGCGATATACAAAATTAATAGTCTAACTAATGTTACAGGGCGGTAGCTATAGGTTAGCGCTGTAAACAAAAAGTATTGTCCGTTAGCGCCGCATTTTGCATATTTGAACGGATCTATAAATAAAGCGCGATAGTTTGCGGATAGCGTAAATACGAAACTGAAATAGCGATTGTGAAAAATAGCTCGGAAATTGAATGATACAATCTGACAACAGCCTGATGAAGTGGCTGGGGAGCGGAGATAGCGGGGGTGATCCCAACGCTCAGGGAGCCCGAGGCTCCGCCCCGGGGCGCTCGCAAGACGACGCCACCGTCGGCTATGTCTTCCAGAGGACTCCTCAAGACCCCGAGTTCCCACAGTTCTCCAAGCAGCAGAGGTGGGCCATCGGAGACGACTCGGCCATTGATGTGAGTATTCCTCTCTTACGTACTTTCTATTACACCCCTGCACTTAGCTGTTGTGAATACCTGATTCAAACAAACCACTGTATCAAACGAAATATTTGTTTAATATGCTTCCCCAAAAAAAGATCCAAAAATTTTTCAAAGACCAAATCAAAATCTATTATAGAAATAAAAGGCGAGTGATACTTAAATCCACAAATTTGGAATAACGATCGGTTTTTTATTTATTATTTTGTTTTGCATTATTAACTCACTGGGATAACCCGTGCCTGTGGACACAACAATATACTTTTTATTTTTTTAAATATCAGAATATATTTATATATATAGAAAACATAACATGCATCACTTTCGTGACATCTTCGCATCTGTATCTTTATACAAAAACAGTAAGGATAAAGAATTCAAAATTATATAATAATTGTAATTTAATTTTGTCTGAAGGACCTTTTTTCAAAGTGTTACGAGGTAAATACGAGAGTTTATATAACATCATTTTAATGAGTTTTAATACATATATGTATGCGAGAACTAAACTATGGTAACTCCAAATATGGTGATGTTATGTGATGTATGCTCGTCCAACTTTAAGGTGTCTACTGGAGTACCCCAAAGATCAGTACTCGGACCACTCCTCTATCTCCTGTACACTAAAGATATAGAGAATATTATCAAAGTATGTGGATTGTGGTCTCACTGCTATGCAGATGATACAAACATTATTTTTTATTGTAAACCGAGCGAGAGAAATGTGCTTGTTAATTTGATTAATGGATGCATTAAGAAAATAGGAAACTGGATGGCTGGAAATAGACTAACGCTTAACCCATCTAAAACGCAACTATAGATGATATTATGTAATCACTTTATTATATTATATTACGAAAATGGCGCTTTATAAGTTATCCATAATAATAATACTATGTCAAAATCAAATTTTTCATCTTAATGTTAAATAGCATTAACTCCTCATTTATTTAATGACAAAGATATAAATATTAATTTAATTTTTACCAAATTAGATGTTAAGGACAGCAAGAAAATATACAGTACTTCCAAATATTTTTTAAATGTATGTTGTTTCAATATATTTTAGAAAACAAATTTACTTTAAAGCCTCTCATTGAAAAATACAAGATGTTGAAAGTATAAAAAATCACTCATTAGTCTCCTGAAAAGTTGGGTTTTCGGAGATCATGCAGTTTACCTTTCGCACACAGATATATCATTGTAGGTACTTGCTGTAAAATAATAATAGAAAACCTAAAAATGTTTCATCACTTCGCATCATTTCAACAGAAGCAATATTACTGATTGAACTGTTAAATGTATTTGCATGGTTAGGTAAATATGGATGTATAATAAGGTGATTGAATTTTCTTTTAATCCCACGTGAAATAAATGCCGGAGTTTACGTAAAAACTCCCAAAACCGCCTTTCTTGTCATGCGCCTGCTGCAGACATTTTATTAAAAAATCCTTTCATAATCTCAGATAAAATAAGTTAAAAATACGCATTAAAAAGTAATTAAATTTTCTCTGTAATTCAATCAAAATTAGGGAATATTTCTAAACGCTGGAGCCGCCTGTCCGTGCAAATTTATATTGCAAGTTTTGACTAACAGCGCGCCTCAGCGGCTTGAAGATCCCAGTGAATATTTTGTCGTGTAACACACAAATTGGGTGAAATTTGCGGTCAAATTCAGAAAAAATTAAAACCTATCCCATTTTTCAGTAAATATTTGATCCGTATCACACCTGTGATAATGTGTATTTGTTGTTACTCGTGTCACTTCATTTATCCTCGGACTCGTTTGTTTCGCTGCATTTATTAACTTCACACGCTTGTTTTTCTTTTCTGGAAATTCTGATTTTTCTGATCCATGTTATTTTAGGAACCCGATGTTAATTGTTGTTAGCGGCAGTGGTGTAGTCGGGCCGGAGCGCACCGGAGCGGCGCTCCGGCTCTGGTCAGGAACAAATATTACGTTTCAAAAATATTTCTACCTAAGTCTCTTCAAACAATTGGAAAGAACAACAAACGTATTTATCGCCGATAACTGGCAAAATTCTAAACATGTGTTCCCCCTCCCACTTCACCATAGTGGTGGCGGTGCACTTTGGTACTTTTTTTATTCAGGACTACACCACTGCTAATAATATGTTGTCCATATGTTTATGCGCAATTTTTAATCCCAGAAACTGCCCCGTGTAAAACAGCTAATAAAACGCCCAAGATTTGGCACAAGTATTATTGTATAGGTAGACATGGAATGCTCTCCCGGCAGAGGTGCGAGGCTGTGAGAGTGAAGTGATGTTTCGGAAAAAACTGAAAACCCGCTTGTTTTCTAAATCATTCGAATAAATCCGAAGCATGTGATAACAAAATAAATTGTTTTGCTTAAATTACAAATTCAAAAAGTAAAAATTATATTTATTTATTCTTATAATCACTTTGTAAAGCGCCCTCGAGGTATTATATTACAAAAATGGCGCCGTATAAGTTATCCATAATAATAATAAAAATAGGAAACTGCACAAGATCTTGCCCAAGAACCTGTACAATTTTCTAACTCGTGTAATTCGTACTTTAGTTTATCCCCTTTATCTTAAATGTTTATATTATCATCTTGGGTGGTTCTATTACCACTGTAATTTATTTAGTATGTAATATAATCAGTCATGAAACATTTAAAATGCATGATATATATTTTTTTCTTGGAATCAACTTAAATTTTTTATGATACAACTAAGCTTGAACTAAAATTTGACACCATGTTAAAGTATATCCCTTTATAACAAATAAAAATAAAAGTGTTTGAGATAAATATATGCTTGTAATGGAAACCACATTTAATAAAACCATTTTATTACTAAAATAAAAACACTTAGATAACCCTTTATTATTTATTTTATTACCGACTGTTTTCTGAGTAACTATGAACTCCTTTTATCTAGGCATAATTTACAATTTCATTTTTCTTTACAAGTTCTAATATAAATTTAAAAATTATTTTCTTTATTTGAAATAAATTATCGCATTAAGATCCTGCAATTTTTTAAACTAATTTTTAAGTAACAAAACTGGGACAGCAATCAATTAAATGTGAAAAAAAATAAGCATAACTGAAAGTAGTTTAAAAATTAAATTGATATTAAAATCAAAGTAAAAAAAATTGTGTTATAAGTATCTAGTAGGTATTTACATAACTGGAAGGACATGTAGAGCGAATGGACAGCAAACGAACGGCTAAGAATATTTAAAATGCGAATGTTGATGGATGCAAAAAATAGAGGAAGACTGAGAAAGACATGGCATCACCAAATACTTAAAGATGGACATGTCAAAAGTCGGAATAATAAGAAGATGTATGAATGTAGAGGAAGCGAGATCTGTATGCAAAGATAGAGTGATGTGGCGTTCTATCCTCTCTGCCTTACGGGGAAACTGCGTGATGGTTTGTTGTTGGAAATATTTTAAAGTAAAAATTTAAATAAATGAGAATAAAAACCATGCTTAAATGCAAAAAAAATTTCAAAAGGGAAAGTTTTAAGGAATTTAAACATAACTGATGAAAAGCAACAATGAAAGAAATTAAAGACAAAGACAGACTTTGAAAATAATAACATATTACACTAAGAAAAGAAATGTATTCTTTTCAAAAGCAATTCTAAAAGTAATTACAAGTTGTTAAAAAATATAAAAACATGCTCAGAGTAATAAAAAACAAAAAAAAACAGTATTTCAAGTAATCTTTTAAATTTATAATATAAATATGTTCCTCATTATTAATCTTCATACACATTTGTTTGTAAAACGATATCGGCATTTAGGTCTATAAATTATACATTAATAAGTTATAACAATATTTTTTCATCTTCAAGAGTAGGAATAATCAGCATACATGCATGAGAAGATGTATGAATGTAGAGAAAACGAGATCTCTATGCAAAGACAGAGTGGTGTGGCATTCTATCCTCTCTGGTGGATGGTTTGTTTGTAAATCTTCATCTTTTTATAAATTTGGTTTGTTTTTCTTTGATAGCAATGCAATGAATGAATGCGATAGTAAATTCATTTATGCATGTAAAAAAAACTTCATAAAATGATACCAATTACACTTATTTTGTTAGACCAGTAAGTAACCAGTTTAACCACTCTCGTGACATTGTCAGACTGGTATGGTTTAATAAGAAGTTTAAGCAATATATAGGCCGTGAAATTTAAGCATAGGGTTGGTTTTGTGTAAAAGTAGTTGAATGCGTTTTATTTTTTAAAAGTACCCCAGAACCTCTTTTTATTTATTTATTCATATTTTACTCTTACAAACTATAATCAATAATAAAAATAATGTGACCTCACTGGGGTTACCCGTTCCAAAGACACTTAACAATATACTTTTTTAAAACGTTTTTACATTTAAAAGTAAACAAAGAAGACTAACTTAATAAACAGAGATAATTGACGAAATATTCACAGTTTTAAAAAATTGGTATATACATCTATATTTTCATCTATATTATTTATATTACAAAACGCACAATGAAAATAACAAAAATCTAACATAAGCTATACACTTGTGGAACAGTTGATTCAATATTGGTTTGGGTGAATGAGACAATCCATTTTACTTCTACCTAGCTCCACTATCCATTTTTTAAAAGCCTTTTTAAACATTAAGGGGATAAGTTCCACGCAGAACCATGTAAAAAACACATACTAAAAATTATATGTTTAATTGTTTCATTGATTTAACAAATAAATTGTTTGCTATTTATTGAAAAGTATTACATGACAACAAAACACTTTAAAAAATTGCAACAAAGATTATTCACTATCACTCTCATATATTATTATACGCCTAGTAAGTAAATGAGTGATGTACAGAACTCTATTACTATAACGCATTGTTAAATAAATGTGGACAAGGATATTGAAAGGAGGGTTAGTGCCGGTAACAGAGTAAATGGTGCCTTAAAGTCTGTCGTAGCAAATAAGTGTCTATCGCAAGAGGCTAAATTAGCAGTTCATAATGGAGTTCTGGTACCAACCCTAATTTATGGAAGCGAAGCATGGAGTTGGAAAAAAAGGGACGAAAGTAGACTGAATGCTGTTGAAATGCGATCCCTCAGGCGAATGTGCGGAAAAACAATGTATGATAGGTGCCCTAATGTCGAAATTAGAGCAGAATGCAAGGCTGAGTTAAGCATTATCGACAAAATTAAGAAAGGTCTTTTGCGATGGTTCGGTCATGTGGAGCGAATGAATGATGAAAGAACGGCTAAAAAGATTTATGATGCGAATGTGTCTGGTTGTAGAAGTCGAGGAAGGCCGAGAAAGACATGGCATGATCAAGTACAACAAATTCTTGAAAGTGGTCATGTGAAAAGTCAGAATAATCGACGTGCGTGCATGAGAAGATGTATGAATGTGAAGGAAGCAAAGGAAGTGTGCCAGGACAGAGTGGTGTGGCGTTCTATCCTCTCTGCCTACCCCTCTGGGGAAATGGCGTGATGGTTAGTTAGTTAGTTAGTTAAATAAATGTTTTAAAAAATTAAATTGTACCACGCTATTTCAAAACTGTGTAAAAAGATGTCCCAGTGTAGTTGATGGTGTTTTTAAAAATATAGTTTTTAGTTCTCAGAGTCCGGGCGGATTAAGAACACAGATCTGCGTGTGAAATGGAACTGAAATCCTGGACGAGTGATTTTGACTCAATGGTTGCTCTTACGTAAAAATCCTGGATTGGAAAAAGCGAGTAAAGATAAGTCTGCCTCGTAGTATAGTGGTTGGCACATTCGTGTACCATGTGAGAGATCCTGGGTTTGATTCCTGGCAGGGTGGATATGAAATGTTGATCTTAAAGGTTGTGACACTTTATCGCCTTACTTCATGTAACGGATGATCGAAAAACGCTTCATTTGATTTACCAATGCAGTGCCCTATGCACCACTAGATGTGGAAACGGGATGATTAAAATTAAAATTTTATCATGTATTTTTTGTAGATATTTCTTGATTTAACTCCTTAGTCAATAATTTTGACAAAAATATCATGAAAATTTCCTGGTTAAGTTTTACTTTGTTTAATTTGATCAGCAAGCAAACGGTCCAGAGCTGCCTGAAGATGCCTTCTTTGGCGAAAGCGCTTGTTGGTCAAATTAAACAATATAAAACTCAACCAAGGAATTTTATTAAAATAATTTTACAGTATTACATTTTATAATAGTTGGTCCAAAAGATTGTAGACGAAAGAGTGGATTTCACCCCCTAAGTAATTAATAAGATACACAAATTACAACAAAATCCTTTATCTTATAACTTATTTGAATGTTGTGATTATTTTCAGAACCACGACAAGTGGAAGTACCCACCGCCGCCCACCATGAGCGGCCCCAACACCGGTTCCAGCCTGGGCCAGGTGGGGCAACTGGGGCTGGTGAAGGGCGGGGGCTCCCCGGGCGGAGGGCTGCTGCTGGCGCACGGGGGCCTGGGCGGTGGGCTCGTGCCCTTCCAGGCCCAGCCCGGGCTGGTGCTGCAGCCAGGCGTGTTCGACCCGCACCAGCAGCTACAGCCCGTCAACGGCGTGGGCAAGGGGGAGCATCTGGTATACCACCTCGGCCAGCCCACCGTCACGTACCAGAACCAGCTCGGGCTCAATCATATGGGAGGTGTGCGTTCGCCGGTAAGCATTTTATTCTTATCAATTACATACCCACAAGTTCCCCACTGTCATGGACTGCGAAATGCACATTATTCGTAATGTAATATCATTATTTTTTACAAAAAAATGTAAATTTCAGCAACTAGTTAAACCCTTACTTATAATCAATTTGTATACAAAAATAATTTCAAAAACAAAACACTTATTAAATCCTGATGTTTTCTGATGACACTATCTACCTATATGGATGTTTGTTTCTAAAAACCACCGTCTCCATCCCACAAAACGATGTGATAGACCCAGCATTCCTAATCTCTTTTGGCAACTCATTAAACATCTTAAGTCCTTTATGGCACAGATTGTTCTGAGTTGCCTGGATTCTTGTTTTTGGGAATCTGATACATTCATCTCCCCTCGTAGGATAGCAATGAATTTTTTGGATTTTGATATTGTCGGGATATGAACCGTTATTAGAATATCTCCCGATTTAATTGCAGTTATTTAGAATTATGCAGGCCATGATTGTTCGATGGTACGCAATTAGGATTACATACATAATATTTATTTTCACTTAATTTACAATCAACAGCTTAAGAGATTGACCCTTGTGTGATGTCACCTGAGTACATAGAATACAAAACTTTTTTTTTTTTAAATCGTATGTTACTATAACAGGCCTAAATTAATTACATTATTATTTTTACAAATTATGGTAAATAGATTATTAAACAGTGCTTATATCTGTTGATTTTTATTTTTTATGTACCTGTATTTCAAAATATCTCATCATTTGCTTCACAACAATACGGAATCGTTTCCAGAGGGATTTTTTTAAATACAGTATTTTAAGCGTTAAACTTGACATATTGCTTCGGAGGCTGTCGGCGTGGAAAAAGAGAATGATCTCTTTTGCATTCTTCTTTTATAATGTTTTTACGACGCCCTCTTTTGGCTAAATTTTACTTAATTGATATAAAAGTCTTCCTTACAAAGATAACCTGTTATAAGAAGGCTGTACAGCGTTAAATTATTTTTTTGTTTACATGCCACTCAAATATATTTTTTTAAATTTCTTATTTTCTAATAGGATTCGGCAAGGTTTTAATTGATTTTTTGGTATGTTTACCAAACGATTTGGTGGAGAAATACTTCTCGCACCATTAACCAAATGTTAACTTAAGGGAATAATTAAGGATAAATATTAAAAAGGAAATTTAGTACCTAAACTATAACCGATTTTTCCTTTATGCAGTTAATTTTATCCATCAGGATATGTTTGTTGAATATGGTATAGTTATTATAAAATCAAACAAAAATTCATTGACATTTTCTTGTATACCCACGAACAGGCCATGCCTTTGTGGGATTTTTTGTTTACTATTAATATGTATTTCATTGCTATGTAATTATCCTTTATTTTTTTAATATTCTGTTTTACCTCTTATGTATACTGTAAAAAAAAAACTAAAAAATGTAAATAAAAAAATTAAAAAAACGGCGTACATAGACCTGTTATTGTCTGATTTAAGTGATCACTTTACGCACTGTGTAACTTTCACCATTTGGCCTAATGTTTGTGATTTCCACATCACCACAATTTTCAGAAGTTGTGTATGAAGTCAAGAGAGGTGTGCTTTCACATTATTTGATACTTCCTCGTGTAGGCAATTTTTTGGTGATGTTTTTTTTGTAGCAATATTTTTTTATTTTTGCGAATGACTATTCTTTCGAATTGTAATAGAGTACTGCTGGGTAGAATACGCTTGAATGTTTTAATTTTTTTTAAATCAATCTTCTCATTTTAATCAGGTATGACAATATTTTGAGTATGTCCGAATATTTGTACACTAATAAAAAAGTTATTTTCTTATCTCTATTTATTTAGAAATACTTCTCTTTAAAATAATTTTTATCAGGTCTCAGGTCTTTCATCCTTATTCAAATTGTGTTTGAAATAATTTTCAATTTGTAAAACAATAAACGTGCAATTCGGAGCATGTTCTGTGCCTTACCTAATATTTATTTTGATATCTCATTACAATGGACCAGTCCATTGATTTTACGATCTGTGACCCCTAGAATCTTATTTTATAGATTATCTAAATCTCTTCTTTAAATGGCCACCTAATCTCTCCAGAGCATGTTTATTAAATCAGTGTTTCAGATCTTAATAAGAGGAAAAAAAATTGTTTCACTTGCAGACTAATTATTGGTTTAAAAAATATATATTATAACCACTCTGCTGTTATTTAAAATAATATTAATTTAATCTAATTTTTAAAAATGTTTATGACCCAGATGCTTTAAAATGTCTCGCAATAAAATAAATTTAAAATGTGGTCAAAATATTAAATGCAAGTTTTTTAAAAGATAACCATTTTTTTTTTTAGAAAAGTTATCTTTATTCATATAATTTTACTTTTAATGTGTGTCTATTAAAACTTTCAATAAATCATCGTATAAAGTTTCAATGGAAATTTATCATGTGCTTTCTCAATTAATTTCTGTATTTGATTTATTAAGAGTCGTAAATTGTTCGCCATGAAATTCTCAGTAAACTTTTGATTTTACGCAAACGAAAACAAAACTCGTTTGTCGAGAATATTATGCATTTTTAACGAATTTCCCGGCGCACCACAAGCCGGCTGAACGAAAGTAAATTGACGTTTAACTCAGTCACTTTAAAGCTGCAGTTCTCTACTTTACCGACCGTCAGTTTTGTTTAGTAGTTTTGTACACCATTCGGACACGAGTCACGGCCATCGTGTCTCAAAAACATCGATAGCTAAACAAAGGATGTTTCTTTAGGGATGTTATATAGATTCTTCTTATCTCAATATTCGCCTAGTCACACGTTAGTGAATTCCAATACCCGCAACTTTGTCAAGTTTCAAACAACGCCGGCCATGGCGCGTCAGAAGCCAGTGCTGAGATTCCCTCACCGCCAGCGCTTGCGCGCAACTTCACGTCCGTCTTTTGTTCGCGTTCGCCAGTCAACGAGTCAACGCACGGTCCTCTCGCCCGCGTCCGCTGTCATTTCGTATTTCGGTGTGTTTACTGTGCATTCTGAATGATATTTCGTAAAATGCCATAATCCCTAGGCATTTTCTTGTGATTTGTGGTATCTGTAAATAGTGTGCGAGTGTAAATGTGAATAATACTCGGAAAAGTTCCCAGAAAAGTTTCGTGGACTCGTATTATTGTTGTTGGCGTTGTACAGCAGCCGCTCGGATGAAACCGCTGAGCGATTTTTTCTTCGCTCCCGAAGTCACGGACATGGGCCCCGATATGGTAAAGTTAAATCTGGATGTCGATTACTCGCGTTTGTTGTTTTTCGTCCCGCGTCGGAGTGCGGTTGGATTATTTGGTCGGGCACAGGCCGCGGGCGCAACAGGTCCGCGCTTCTTTTGTTTATATACCTGTGGTACGGCCGCGGTGCGCTGGCTGTTGTCTTGTCATACTGCTGGTTAGCGGCGGCGGCTGACCGCGTAAGAATCTCGCCGCTCGTCCGTGACCCCGGCTCGCCGGTTGTATCTACAGAGAAGTAATGCAATCGTTCTCTCCACCGCCCACGAGATGATAACAATCATTGTCACTAATTACTGCCATTACGGGGTACTCTGCCCGACTGAGACGATTCGAGCTGCGGTTAGCTTAGCGTTGCCATTGTTGCACAATACAACGCGGTTCTTAGAACATCGTCTTGTGCGTGCGAATTCATCGCAGCTGATTAATTGCGTTGGTACCGGGGCACCTAACCTATCGTAGTAAATTTTACGATAAACGAGGTCTGACGTCATAACATCGTTCGTATCACACTAAGTCGGGAAAGAAAAATATATTTTTGTGGGCTGTTGTTGCAGACTCCAGATAACGGGCATCTGAGGTTCGATTTGTCGGCTTCGTGGTGTAATGGTCAGCGCGTTTGCCTACCATGCAAGATGTCTCTGGTTCGATTCCCGACATGGTTGATATGAAATATTTATTTTAAAGGGTGTTTTCACTCTAGAATGTTTCATAGTCCCTGGACTGGCACCTGAAGCGTCAGACTAATCACCTTACCTTTATGTAACGAAAATGATCAAGATACGCTGCGATTGGTGTACCAATGCAGTGCCCTATGCACCATTCGGTGCGGAAAGGGAACTATGATGATCTGGTTCGATTTTCCAATAGTCACAAATTGATTCCTGTTTTCTATACAATTACATGCGTCTTATTGAAAATATTACCGGAATATCCCTTTTTAGGTACAAGTAATAGTAATTTGGCTATTGTTTATACCGCCATTTTCGTGAAATAATCTGCACACCTAATAAATTTCGTAAATAACATTTCGATAAAAGAATTATTTTTTTTAGTTAAAAAACTTAATATTATTGAGTAAAATATGTTTAAACATAATTACCAAATTGAGATTAAATTAAAATGAGTTAAGTATATAGTTTTAAAATAACTAAACTGACTTAAAATATTTTTGGAACATTGGTCATCGTATAAATTATGAAACCTTTGAATCTTCGCTCGATTTAATTGTATTTTTTCTTTATATACAGCCTTCGGTCCAAGTCCAAGGGTCACAAATATTTCAATCATTGACTAACTATCCTGAATACTTTTTAAATTCTTAAGTTCATTAAACTATCAGAAACAGACTATAATGTTAGCGACTTTGTAAGTAATCTCTGTCCGGGCGGATGACGAATACAGTTGTGTGTGAAATAGAACTATAAACCATCCTGAAGGAGTGTTTTTAATACGATGGTTACTCTCAGGTAAAAATCCTGAAATCGGAAATCGAGTGGAAAAAAGTCCGCCTCGTGGTATATTGGTTGGAGTGTTTGCCTACCCATAAGGTCCTGGGTTCGATTCCTAGAAAGGTCAACGTGACACCACAATATTTCAATGTCCCTGGATTGGCACCTGAAACGTAAGACTGATCACATTACCTTCCCCTAACACATGCTCGAGTCAGCATGTACTTTTATAATAAATTAGGATTTGACGATGGTAATGAATAAGTAATAATAACCAAAACCATCTCGCAGTAATAAGGAAGTTTAGTGCTACTGGAAATTGGATGTAAAAATGTTTTCTTACACGTGATAAAAATTGGGGCATTTTATTGTCTCGCGAAAAAGTACGAAAAAAAAAATTTTTTTAAACGTCACAGGTTCAAGTAAACAATAACCAATAAATTATTGGGTTGTTACGTGTTTTGATACATTTTCGGTTTCCGGGTAGTCACGTTTTTCGTCGTTCAGTTAAGGTACCTACGGGGTGTCGGGAAAACTTACAGACTCGAACTCGTGATGTCACGGGCGGTGTAATTCCAAAATTACGAAACTGAAAAATATCGCAGCGATGATAATACGATACATAAAAATAAAATGACTTAGGGCCTATTTCACCACCTCTGAGTAAGGTCTTGATTAGAACTACTGGTCGAGTAAAACCAAAAATCTATTCCACCACCGCCAAGTAGCGCTATTCGCCGAGTAAGTTCCTGAGTAAACTACTTAGAGCTCTTTCCTATGATTAACTGCTAATCGTAACAAAATGGCGGCGAAACAATTTGACAGCCAGCGAAGATGGTTTGTGTTTTGATTTGTCAATTTGGAAAGTATTTATTTTTATTAATTGTCTTATGAGACCGAAAGAGGTTGGCATTGGCTCGCGGTAAACTCCGCTTGTATAGACTTCCACGTTTAAGTTTTTTCCTTCCGCAAAACATTGTCACTTTTTTATTTTCTATTACTTCTTTGTGGTGCGAAACTAGATTTATCAATACTTCGCACCCATTCGTACTAAAATTAACACTTTCGCGCGTACTCTCCATTACATTGCAATTTTAAAACGCGTGCGGCTTGTAAAGTAATGAACGAATAGAACTTTTAAAAATAAAATTCCTCAGTAAGTGAAATAATTAATTTCAAAAGTTCTAATGAAAATTAAAGGTATATCATAAAATCTTCTTAATTTAAAACAAAATCTTTAAACTAATATCTATGTTTAAAAAAATCATATAAATAACACCCCTAAAATAATGATTAAAACCAAAAGTTTTCATCTGAAAGGTAAATAAACAATTACAGCCAACAGCATTTGTTGACAGACGTGAGCCTAGACCGTTTAAATGCGACGTTGCCGAACGAAGTTTCTTTTTAGCAAATCGGAGGATACTCATGTGTCGTGAAAGCGCTCCCCGGTAATCGGGACTTAAATCATCAGATTAATGTTATGTGATGATTAGTTATTCAATACTTTACTCAAAGGTGAGGAAATAGGGCCTTAGTTTGATAGTCTTATTAACAAGTAAAAAACGTATTGAAAAAAAACACTGAACTACCTCGTCTATTTTCTGTGCATTTCAATTCGTGTGAATAAATCACGTAAAACATTTGCTGCTCGCGTTACATATTATTTATAATCTATTCCGCAAGATAATCCAATAGATTTCGATAATCCACATTTGCGTTTCCTGATCGCTGTCCATATTCAATTTGCTTAGAAATATGTTTGTATTTGGTGTGCAATAATATTTATGTTGTCCTCGCCGTGAGTAGAATCTTGCTCCCGCCCGAGACTTCCTTAGAAAAATGCTTCGATTCCGCGATGTTCCATAGAGCATTCTAGAACTTACTAGTGTGAGTAAGGTCATTCATCTCTCTTGCCTACAGTTGAGTAAAATATCGCCGTGTGGGCTAGCCTGAATAATATTGCACCATGTCCAATCGACATTTTTTTCATTTAAGTTTTTACTCAAAAAGTTCTGCAAAATAAAATTGTTTAACAATAAATCCAGATCTCGAGTGATTTGGTCAAGGGAGATTGATGTTCCAACCAAAAAAAAACTAGTTCTGGTTTAGTATATATTTTAGTGCAATTTTTATTGAAACTACGTTCCAACATTTAGAAGTACATTAACTTTTATTCGATTTGAAAAATAACAGTTCTTGTGCACAACAGGCCAGAAGGCCCAATTACGTTCATGAGCTTCGGGATTTTTCTGCTATTTCCCCTTTGGGTAAACTTTTAGTCCAATGAATGTTTTTTTTCATCTGCTTTTTCATTGCATTGGATTCCGCAGTGTCTTCTTATCCACACGATATACACATTCTGCTATCTGAATTTTAGATGGCCATAACAATCGGGTTGACCGAATTTCAATCAGCTATTGCTTGGACCCCTGCTTTGAAATCTGTCAAAATCGACATTTGTTTCCATCTGTTTAATAGTTAAGACATAAATTAGAGGTCTTATTGGACATATTTCAGCGTGAAACATTGACCACAAATCATCAAACATGTTCAAAAGTAATTCAGCCGAAATTATTGTTGGTTAAAATATTTTGTCTGATAACCATAGATTTCGTATTTTATAATATATAATTAATTATATTTGATGTATTCATATAAGTGTATTTTTATATATAACTTTTTGTGCATTGGAAAATTCAATTTCTTCCAACCAGCCAATGATTTAAAAGTTTTATTTATTTATTTGAGTAGCAATATGTTGATATGCTAATAGAAAAACCAAATAAAATAGAACTAATATTTAGATTAATAGAGTAATATTTATTTTGTCTATGCAAATAAATAAATATCGATACTAGTCTTCAATGGATTTTTTTCAAAATAGGAGTGGAAAATCGGAAAGATTAAGGAAGAGAGAGGATATTTTTTATTTTATCCGGCGACTACAATATTCTCAGTTTCTTTGTTATCATTTGCACTTGGCGCAATATAATGTTCACCTGTCGACTTACGTTGTTATTACATTGTGAGTGTTAGGTAGTTACGACATTCGGTCATTACTCCATCTTTACAAAATGTATTTAATTCAATGTCATCGAATAAACCAACTCTTTGCCTAATGGCTGGTGCTAGCTGCTAGCAGAATCTACTAGTAGTGATGTCACGGAAGGTATTTTGTTATTATTCCATCTCAATTAAGGACAAAAAGAAGACGATGATGACGCTTTAACTAGAGTGGCGCCTACAGTATTCCGCGTTCGTCGTTTGTTCTTATTACTAGTTTTTATAGAGTAAATAATATTTATTGTTTTTTTTTTATTTATATTTTCGACCACTTTTTATTTAATTTGAGGTACCATTTGATAAATGAGGAAGTTTTTTATTTTTTTTAAATATTTGTTCATAGACTATTAAACTAAGCCAATTTTTTTTCCAATTTTTAAATATCGTATCATCAGCGCATCATTTTTAAATATCGTTTTGCATTTCTGAAATAACTCTGCGTGTGACGTCCGAGGTTCTTTTCCGATTATCCTCGATCAGTTCTTCCCATAGGTTCATCCACGGCAAGCAAACCTGAAATCTTCCATAACTCTCGTATCATAAGTTGATTCATATGAACCAGTGACGTCATTCAAAGTAATTCGTTTTTATTCAAATGTTTTTTTTTTTTTTCGTACATTTGCCGTGCAATTGAATGCTTCAATTTTTACCGCGCTCAAGAAAACATTTATTGTATCCATTTTTCGTAAGGCTGAAGTTCCTCATTATCGAAATATACTAAATATTTCACGAGTAGTTAAGTATTATCACTATATATTTTTTTTTTTCACGCCTATAAGGCTTTTATGGGCGTTTCCATGTACATACATGGAAGTTATATAAAACATGAGTACATAAACAACATAAAATTTTAAAAATACAATATAAAGCAATAAAAGATAGAACAGTGTTTAGAAGTAAAGTTGGTATAAAAAAGAAGACTAGTATATAAACAACATAAATTTAAAAAAAAACAATATAAAGAAATTAAAGATAGGATCAGTGTTAAGAAGTATAGTTGGTATAAAAATAAAAAGATGGGTGTATAAACAACATATATAATACATATACATATATAATACAATATAAAGAAAATAAAATATAGAACTGAGTTCTATATTTTTAGAAGTTTAGTTGGTTTTAAAAAAAATAATAATAAATATTTTTTTTTAATAAGCTAAAGAAATGCAGTTAAAGGTTTAAAGCAGCTAGGTACATAATGTTATAAAATACAATATAAACAGAATATTAAGTTCTATTTGATATGGAACATATACATTGATATTTAAAATTTACAAGACTCACGTTAATAAAGACATCGATGTTATCAGCATTTTTTATTTTATTTTATTTGGGAAATATTCTAATGTTAAATTTATATTTGATGCACATTTATCTCGGAACGTTAATCCAACTGTAGGTCAGTTGCACCACGAAAACTTAAGTTAAATAAAATGAAAAGTCAAATATAATTTGTTGATCCGCATCTAGTGGTGCGTAGGGTACTACATTGGCACTCTAATTGCAGCGTATCTAGATCATTTTTGTTACATAGAAGGTAAGGTAATCGCTCTTACACTTAAGGTGTTAGTCCAGGAAAATGAATTATTACAGTCTTGAACCAATATTTTACGTCCACCCTGCCAGGAATTGAACCCCGGACGGCGAGAATTGTAGGCGAACGCGCCGACCACTACACGACGAGGTGGACTTATCTCCACTCGATTTCCCTTTTCAGAATTTTTACCTGATTAAAGTAGCCATTGAGTCAAAAAGTGTTCGTCCAGGGTTCTGGTTATTTTTCACATTTAGAACTTTAAACTTTTACTTACTTAAAATTGACTGTCAATCTGTTATTAAATTGGTGTGCGCGTTAAGTAACCACTTAGAGCAAGTTAAGTTGAAGGCCGACACCATTGTTCACGTGGAAACATCAATTTGTAGGACAAAAAATTGTCCCGAGACATCGCCACCGAGATAGACGGGCAGGCTATCTCCGTGGACAATGATTACACCTACCACCGCGCGCGCGGCAGCCAGCGGACGGTGTCCTTGTGTGAATACGTACGAGCGGGACCTCGTAACAATAGCGATTTATTTGACGTGAACGTATTGCTCCCAAAAAAAAATCTGGCGATAATGGCGGCAGAAAAAAATCCTGTTTATTGTATAGTTTGACTTTTAACAATTCCAATACATCTTGGTATAATTATTTTTTTCATAAATTCGCTCGTAACAAACGCCGTCGTGTATTCATTTTCGCACCACTAACGTGTGAATTGCGCCCGAATTTTCCATATAATTTTCCATGTAATCGCGGCCCTAAATACGTGCGGCCTGTTGTATTGCTGTAAACTGTAGCTGACTTCGTAGTTGATATTCATAAAAGGGTTTTTGTCCGTGTGGGTGAAGATTGGCCGGTGGCATATTATTACTCTAAGACAATATATGCATCCATCCATTTGATCATTTGTGTTCCCATCCATAAAACCAGAATAGACATATTTTTTTCTGCACGCTAACTAACCGCTATGGAAATGTCCCCCTTGTTTTACAGTAAAATGAATAAATTGAAAGTTATGTTTGTACACCGCTAGAAGATATCGGTTCCGTATAATCAATAGCCAGTGTCAGTCAGAGACGAGAGTGTATCCGATTTTAGTGATTTTTTCCCCTCCTTCGCAGGCCAACCGTTTTATGTACATGCCATTTGCATGAATATGTATTAAGTTTTCTCCCGTTACCGTATTTTTTTCATGAATAAATATTTTTTAACTAGGGAAACAACATTCATTTTTTCCATTTACCTTATTTAGATGAGCCCACGTTATTTATATCGACATTTGAATAAAGCAACGATTTTTAAGGTTCGTTACCATATTCGACTTATGTTTTTTTTTAAAGTAGAAGTTGGCATACAAACTACTTAAGTAATATTACATCACACACAAACGCGTATTATGCATTGAGTAAAATACGCTGTTTACCGCTTCACACATTTAATTTCAGCTTGAGTACGTAATAAATCAAAAAAATCAGTAAATTATTGAATAACCCCTGATCTTGTAGGCTGACAATTCGATTATTTATCCCTGCTTTAGACGTTGTTTTATTTTAGCCGCGGAAACCATTCGATAAACACGACCGCAAACTGTTATGAATTCGGATGTTCTAAGATTTGCCGTTGAGAAATGTGCATTTAGAAATATGCGTAAATTATTTATAATGATTAAATCGATTACCTACTTGAATTAATTTATTACTTCATCGGATTGCGCTGAAGTAAATAACAGAAATTTCCCGAAGGATCTTTGAGAATTCTTTATCCTTTAAATGCCCACTTCTCACCCCATACCCGACCCTAGGGAGTATCGATTTATGCGTAAAGGGGACTGGCGTATGTATACAAAATAAAATAATACGTGTCGAGGTATTTATTACCTTCCCCTCATAGCGATTTCATTAATTCGCGAAAATCGAAAACGTACTGTAATTCTCTAGCGAACTAAGAACTGAGAGCTTTTGGAAAAATACTCGTATCGTAGAGGATAAGTTAATAAGAGGTTTTCAATGGCAAACTAACGACATGCAACACCCGGGCACCTATTTTTATTCGAAATGGCTTAATTTAGGTGTACATTCTTTTTAAAATTACCGTTTTTCTTCAAATTGTTCGTGATTTAATATGAGTTAAATACGGCTTGATTTGAGATATGTGTGTGTTGAAATGTATGAAAATGTCAAAGCTTTGAAGGCTATTTTTTATTACAAAGTAATCATAATTAAATATGTCCATAAACGTCAACATTTTATTAAATGTGCTCCTATTTTTTTTTTACTGAAATACTTAATCAACAATATTTTAGGTTTGTCTGATTGTAGACAATAGGTAAGGAAGGGCATGAACACACTTCCTGGGGAGTTATCAAGATTAACATTGAGGTTTCAACTCTATAACTTTACAAAAATTAACGGACGAAATAATTGAAGATATGTGGATGTTCAAATATAAGCAATGTTATGAATGTTACACTTTGCATTGTAAGTAGTCACTGAAACCAGCCTTATGCCTAGACTTCCATATTCCCTTCTAAAAATCATTTCATCTCCGTTGTATTTAATATGAAATATTAAATTACTACATTTGCCGCACTCTCGGAGGTTTCGGGTTCGATTTCTGGTAATATCACAGTAGTATAATGACTTTTTATAAGTTTTTGCCATCAACTACAACTTTTTTTCGTAATCAAACAATGAATATTAATAATAATTGATTCGTGCTAGTCCACCGAAGAAAAATGGAACGGTTTTACCGAATCTTCGCTTTATATATTAAGTGCTTGTCTGCAATTAATATTTGCATTTTTATTCGTATTTGCACTTAAGTTATGAAATTTGCAATTATTGCATCACGTGAAATGTTTTATCATTCTTCCAACTTCACAAATACGGGGAGCTATATAATCTGACCTCGGTTAGAATCTATCAATAATATTTTATCATACCTTTGCATGTACCTAAAGTAAATATCTGTTTCACCCCCCTTTTTTTAATGACATTGACGTCACGCTTCACCACAGCTATGCCCCCCCCTTTTAAAAAATAATTTTTATTTTTTATTATTTTATTCTTTATTTTATTTTATTTTATTCAGAAAACATACAGTCATACAAAATAAGTATTAAAAAACAACATTTTTTTTAACATAAAAAGACTAATTCAGTTTTCATAAATTAAAAAGATATTAACATTAAATGTGACAAAAAAATAAAAAATAAATAAGAATTTTAAGTGAGAAAAGAATAATTGTTGACATTTGATTTTGCATTAATGTTTTAAATGACACTTGTTACGATAATTTCGAAGGACCTCGTCATTAAAAATACGTAAAAACAAAATTGTTAACTTATTTTAGTATGTCTTACAGAACATAATATGGAGAAAATTAATGTGAAATAGGTGCGAAGGTTTTCACGGTCACTGTTATCAATATTATGTATCTTTTACTAGTACTTAAATTACTAGTACTTAAACACATACATTTCTCTATAAAACACACAGTTTTCCCTGAAGATGGCTCCTGCAATGGTAGCCGAAACGTCGGATCAAATCCAACATACACGGTATCACCCAAAAAAGATACATAATATTGAAAATTAATGTGGTTTGCGCGTTCGCTTACTACGCTTGATGTCTCGGGTTCGATTTCTGGGAAGGTTGACATGAAATATTAGTTTATTAGGTGGTTTTACACTGCATTATTTTACTCTCCCTGAACTGACACCGTAAACGTTAAAAAGTTTTACAGTACGCAACTCGTGTTCAATGCGTTTATTTGTTATTATTATAACATTTGTTGTGTTAGATCTAATATTAGTTGATTCTAATTAAGTAAGTTAAATTTTCAAGCTTGCTTTAAGGCGGGAGTGATTACACCTCAGAATTATTTTTTTATCAATATTCCTACAGAGATGAGGTAGAATTTTTTCAAATTCAGGATTATCGATATTCGAGCGTTTACAGGGCTTATGACCTGTCATTGGCTGGGTTGAGTGGCCACTTTACGTTTTTAACAACATTCAGAATTATTGTTTCATTCTACCCATGTCGATTAACCTAACCTCTCTTTATAGCAAAAAATCAGACACTCTAAAATGTTGGTCTCCACTGTTGGTTAAATTATGTGTTTTCACAAATTTATACTTTATTTGTAGTTCGCTTTTCCCTGGATTTTCCAGTTAATACAATAATCCTTTGAATTCCACTATTTCAAGAAATGTCTTTGTATTTCTGTTTCAAAGAAAAAACGTATTATAATCGCCGCTTTTGTTACTCATTGACAAATGACGAAGTTCAGTGTTTTTATTTTTATATGTCGTATTATCAGCGCTATGATTTTTCAAAGTTTTGTATTTCTGAAAAAACTCCGCGTGTGACGTCAGAGGTTCTTTGTCAGTTTTACCGATTGGTTCGTTGACAGTAAGCAAACCGGATATCTTTCACATCTCTCATATAATTGGTTGGTTCATATGAACCATTGAGAGTAGTGCGTTTTTATTAAAATGTATAATATTTTTTCGTACATTTTCAAGAAACTTTTCTGTACAATTTAATGCCCTTATATTTACCGCGCGCAAGAAAACATTTTTTGTATCCAATTTCCCGTAGGGCTGAAGTTCCTCATTTCGTGAAATCGCTTGTAAAATATTATGGGCTCGGTGTTACTGAACTTTCTGGTATGGTAATCTCATTAGTAAGATGTTTTATGGTAGACCCTAAACACAGTTGTTCAATGCACGTTAGACCACTAACCGGCTGTGCTAACAATATTGAACTCAGTCTTACCTGCTATAACCCAGTCCCATTAGACTAAAAAGGGGCTATTGATGAAAAAAATCCTAGATTTTTGTAAATGATCTTGAACGCTTCCTTTAGACTATGGTTGATGTGTGCCAAAAGTGAATGGACTGTATTATGTACTTAATTAAAATGCGATCCTTTGCAAATTAATATGAGTAGGTTTCGTGGTGAAAGTCAATACGATTTGTACTTATTGCATAATTAGATTTGGTTTTCGGGTTCGATTTCTGGTGAAACCACAAAGTTACATGTCATATTTTTCAAGCCTGGGATATTGTAATTTACTGCCTTTTGTGGTGCAAACTTTCAACATCACAAGTTTCTGAAGTTATTTTAAAACTTTTCCCTTCGCTTCTTAGCACAGCTGTATATTTGGTCCTCGATACAGTAAGAGTAACAGAGTTGTCCTTCAACGAGGAACTTCAGCCCTACGGGAAATTGGATACAAAAAATATTTTTTTGCGCGTGGTAGAAATTAGAGCATCGAATTGTACTGCAAAGTATCGTGAAAATGCACGAAAAAACAATAAAAAATATTTTAATACAAAAGAACTACTTTCAATGACGTCGCCGGTTCATTTGAATCAACTGAGAGCTGATAATAATATCTGAGAACTGACAGAGAAGAACATCTGACGTCACACGCGGAGTTATTTAAGAAATACAAAACTTTAAAAAGTCATAACGCTGATAAAACGAAATATAAAAATAAAATAAAAACACTGAACTTAGTCATTTGTCAATAAATAACAAAAGCGCCAATGTCAATGAATATAAAAAAATATTTAATTTTTCACACAGAAAATTTGACTGTACCATATAGACATTCGAATATAACTCTCTTATCTTTAATTTTCTTTAAAATAACATCATGTTGTATGTATGAAAAATACAACATCCATAAAATAATTATGTTTTAAATTTGTCATGTTCCCATTGTAATCAGGGCCCTGATATTAATTAAGCAATGGTTACGTTGCTCAAAACATTTCGTCATAATTCCTAGGCATATAATAGTCGGCATCGTCTTTTCAGTTGATGCTGACAATGAACAGCACAGCGTCCACAACAGACTTCAACTGGATTGTATGTTGTCGCATCTCGCAAATAGTAGTGCTTATTTATTTCATGCAAGTTTCGGTAAACATTTTGAACTGCCGTTTATTATTTACGACCCTGAGCAGAAGGCCGCTAACAGGCCATAGGAACTGAGAGAGCCGCCGACATCTCCGAATATTGATTGCGGTAGAGCGGCGGTGGCAGTGTTTCTATCTTTACTCCCATCTTCACTCTTGTCGCTAACCGCCGGAGGGCTGGTTCATTCAATCGTCTCTCTAAGGCTTGGGTCGGCAACCTTTTGTTGTAAGAGGCCTAAATATTTTACATGATGATGAGGGCGGGCCGCAGTGGGACATATGTCATCATTTTTCAAATATTTTAGCTTTAAAAATAAAACGTTAATTATATATTTTTACGAGATTTATTCTAGTCAGTAAGATCTATGAGAGTTTTGTGACCGCATTTGATTTTCAAGTTTTATTATATGGACGTAGTTATGGAGAAAGCGTCCAACCTTCAAAATGTTAAAAATGAGTTTAATGCCGGTTTCGATAACATACTACGACATCTTTATGTGCTGAAAACGTCAATGCTCCAAGTGCTATACTTTTTTGCCATTTAAATAAATTTCTAACCCACATCACAGCTATCAGTGACTGTTTTCTGCGGCTCCAAATTTATTAATTCCTGCCATAAAAATGTGGGTTAGAAAAAAAAATTAATTGGCAAAAAAGTATAGCTTTTGGAGCTTGGATGTTTTCAGCTCATAAATATATCGTAGTATGCTATTGAAACCAGCATATAACTCATTTGAGGGTTGGGCGCTTTCTGCATAACTACGTTCATATTAGCTAGCATTTTTGAAGTAGAGACACTCAATATTTGCGTCTAAATGCGAATCTGATAACCGAGAACTGTGTTTTTTCGGTAATTCAGAATTAAATAAGTTTGCTCACATATGTGTGACGACTTCCGTAGCGGTCAAGACGCTTGACTCGCGCACGGATGGTTTCGGGTTTGATTCCCGATAAGAACACAAAAATTAAACGTGATTTTTCTCAAGCCTAGGTGTTCTGTGATGTAATTCACCACCGTATTTGGGCCTCCTGGCCTGTTGTGGTCCAAATTTATAAATAATATATTACATACGAACGTAAAACATATTTGCAAACTCCCAAAGAAATCCATCAACCAGGTTTACAACAGAGATGGAGAACATTTTAGAGAAAGGAATATGTAATTGACTGGCTTAAGTGACTATTTTAGCAACAGTTACAACTATTCAACGAACGAAACATCTCTCTACTCAACATACAAAATGCTTGATTCGACTATGTAACAAAAGCTTTAAGTATTTTTGTTCTGAACTAACATCGTTGTTTTATTCGATTTATTGAACACGAACACATCGATGTATCGTATGCATCCCTACTTGCGGGCCGTCAGTTGCCGATCACTGCTCTAAAGCAACGTTCTGGTAAGTGTCAACATATTTCATGCTTGCATATAGAAAATCATTGAAATTTTAGATAAACCCGGAAATCATTATATTTTCCCATAACAATTTATTTCCCCCTCGTTGAACTTGAAATTAATATTTGTAGGTTTTTTGCATCTTGTAGATACATGAAAATTTAGAAAAAAATCATGAAATATTATACATACGAATTCTACTAATTCTGCCTGATTCCCTAATAAAGCGTAACGTATTAAAAGCGATTAATTGATCAGTAACCAATAAAATTTGTCCTTAAGTATGAGCAGTAAGTAATCTGTAAATTTTTCTGCATTTTCTCCACAATATACCTAAAAATAATCCTTATTGTATTAGTTTACCTAGTTTTTTTTTTTTTACTCAAAATGAAAATAAAATATTATAATTAGTGGTTGAAAACAAAATGTTTTTATTTTAATTATAAAACTTAATTGCCATGTCCGTTTTTAAAACAACTGGCAATTACAAATGAAGGGTGATGAGTAACGCACGAAAATATCACTTTTTTTAACTGGATATCTTCAGATCCTTCATGGATGGATAGTATACATTATAACATTATTTTACTGGCCTTTATAACGTCCTCGATCTTTTGACGCAACGTGAAATCAAAATGACTGTTTTGCAAGAAAAGGGTATTAGCCGAATAACCTTCTCAACTTAATTGAATTATATGGCAAATACCAGGTACAATTTTAAACACGGCTCTGGGTATAATCTGACATTATTTTAAATAATATGTAAAAACGTGTTGAAATAATTTTATTAGGGACATTAACCTACCTGCCATCATAAGTGTGTGAGTGTTAAGTATTAACTAATGTTTGGCTGTAATATTACAGCAGTTTACACCGCATGCAACATATACCTAAATTAATCTTCTTCGCAATCTCAATCCTGGGGATTGGTTAGCGGCAGTCCTGCAGCTCGTCCTCGACTGCGCTCTATTTTCCGCAGCCCTCTTCAACCCGACATATGAAGCGCAGTTCAATTTCTCGCACGATTGTTCTAAATATTCCCGTCGGGGGCGCGCTCTGTGATTTGTCCCCTCGGCCATTCCCTTTATTATAACATGCAGAAGACCCTCGTGGCGCATAATACGACCGATCCATTGGGCTTGGCTATATTTTAGCAGTCAAGAAAAAACCCTTTTGAAAGCGATTAGGGCTGGTCTGAAGGCCACGAAAAAGTCAATAAGATATTGTTTTAAATTGAATATTACAACCAGAATTGTCTTCTTTTTTAAAAAAAGAGAATACAATCCTTTAAAAAAAGGTTTCAACTAAAGTATTTCAATATTTTTTTTAAAGTATTACCGGAGGCATAATTTCAAGTAGAAATAAAGGAAAATGACACAAAAATGTATGTGAAGTAAAATGCTTGTATTTCATTTCAAAAACAAAAAAATAAAATTTGGCTGCGGCCACTTTCATGTTCAATTTATTATCTTCAAATTATTCAAACAAATTTTAGTTCAATATTATCCCAGATACCTAAGTTTAGTCTAAATTTGAAAGGTCGTAATCTGCCGGTCTAAAAGTAATTATATTTTAGTTACATAAAACTTTTAAGTATATTTTTTAACAGAAATACCTTTAAAAAATATTGTTCTTATCTAATTTATGTTTTTTTTTTTTTTTATTATTGCGCGATTAAAAAAAAACATTCGTTTTTAAATGGCAAAATCGTATGATTTCCTAATTTTTGTTCGTTTTACCAGACTACAGCCTTAATAATTATCTCAAGTGTGATTTTACGTGAAGATTGAATTATGTATGTGGTATTTAGTACTATTAAATACAAGGATAACTGGAAAGTATTTATCCTTAGGTCAGCGGTTGATTCAGGCAAAGGCCAATTCGTCTCCTGATAGTCCTGACTTGGGTTGGAAATTGTGCGTTGGCAGTAGCCGGCCGCTCTTCTTGGAACCGATTGCCTGCCGATTCAAATAGTACTTTTTCCATTGATATTTCGTGGGTTTACTGGCAAAAAGCTTTGACTCTCAAATCCCTGTTTTGAGAAATCAAGCATTTAAGTTTTGTTCCAAATTTACTCTTTTATATCTTATTTAAATATAGTAAGATGTTAAGTGCTCCTTTAAGAACATGTATTTTTTTTCCGTTTCTTAAGTGTATATTAAGTTATTCAAAGCTTTTAGCCTGAATAAAATACCCGGTATACGACTTAACCTTAAATTTATTTTCAAAACTACAGATATATGAAATTTAATATGACTTAGTGTATTTTGCCAGTTTGTAGAGCGTTAAAAACTTTACAAAACTGCATCATTAATTCAAATCCGCATATTTTCGAGTCAACGTTTTTTGCCAGTATAAGCATTAACTTTGTGGTCTAACATTTTACTAAATTTTATTAAATGTGTGTATACAACAAAGACAGAAAAGTTGGTACGTGGATATACAAATATTAAATAAGTCATTCTCTCAATTTTCAATAAGTACCTAGAGTTGCCAACATTCCGAGCTTGTCAAATTTTGAAACTGATATCACCACAGACGCGTAATAAATCGACCAGTTACTCCTACTAGCTACATCTGCAATAAGGTATATCAAATATTGCGTTGTCCGCAACGATTGAAGAAAAAACGAGATAGCATATCAAAACACTCATCCAATTATTCATTTAAGAAAGATATATACATAGTTTTCTTATTTTTGTGTAACTTGTTACCATAGAAACGACAATGGCAACTGTAAAATAAAAACAAAACGTAATTGAAAATATAACTAAATATCTACATACTCCCTTTATTGATCGATATACGAGTATATCTTTTTTTACAGCTGCAGCGCAATAAAGCATTTATCTTTTCATTACACACGACGGCGTATTTCTGCGTAGCATCACGTTTGATCATGATGAAAGTCCGTTAAACAATGAAGGCAAATTATTACCCACGATTGAAATGCCATTTTCTTCGCGCTAGTAACGTGTCTATGTATTTACGCGTCATTGGTTATCAGTCATCACTGGTTCACTTTGAACGGCTAAATCTCATTTTTTCGGTACAGTCGTTTTACCCGTACTTTCAACAGTACTTATTCGCTCAATAATCTAAAAATATTTTTGTCAAACCTTTAAAATTTGACGGATCGAGTTGTTGATGAAATAATCTAACGATCCAATCGAATTTCAATAACGAGTTTAATGCTAACGAATGCCATTTTCCGTTTCAGTACGCTCTGAGGTGTCATTCGCCGAAGATAACTTTATCACAGTCTGTGGCACAATTCGAGATAGAATTTTCCATCTTGTCAGTTTCCCGTTCTTTTCACCGGCGGCAAATACCGCCGCCTTCCTCCTCCTCCCCTGCCACTTCCGGCGGCGGCGCTGTCGCTTCCGACTTCGGTCCAAAAGCCAAAGAGAAAAGACTTCGGCGCGAGTGCTAACTGCTAACAAACCATGCCATTCTGTTACTAGTTACGATCATAAATAGCTCTTGAAAGATTTATCGATAAAGTCACTTCGAAATTCCCATTTAAAAAAAAATATCTTAATACAAATTCGTCCGAATGTATCAAAATTTCAAATAATTATGTGTGTATTCATTTTCTATCCGACGTAACTCTTCATAGTCGACGATGTCTTTCAATTATCTCATTTGTTTAAATATATATTGTTCTGAAATTATTTGAATATCTTTTTTAATGGAAATTGAAATGTGTTTTATGTTTTACCCGAATATTTCAATTTTTAAGACATAAATATTCGTGTTAGAAAATAAAAAACAAGTTGTGGTAGAGCGAGGTTCGAACCTTGGACCTCCTTATCTGGAGTCCGCGATACTATCCACAGGTCCACAACCCATCTCTTACCGACGAGTAATATTAATTTATTCTTTTTACTGTTTATTTATTATTCAAAACTTACATACATTCTTAATTTAAACTACAAATAAGGAAATAATATATGCTTCTATGCATATATCTCATTAATTCAGTATTGGTTAGTTTGTGAATTATCCTTCTAGGACAAAGATGTGTTCTGCCCTGCTGCCTAAAAGTCGTAACTGTCAAAATTTCGTTTTGTGTTTTTTTTGTAATAGATATTTGATAGCCTCACATATTTACTAAACTACTTGTCAAGTCATTTTTGCTTCTCGAAAATGAGATATTCTCTTAACACATCGATCGCCAATAGGATTTTCGTAAAATGTCCAAAAATGTTTTTACGTTTTTAGGGGTTTAATTTAATATTAAATCGAAAACCAATTATTTAATTTGTTCGGAGGTATTTTTAAGGACATTTTTAAGGAGATGAGGGTGTCAACCACCGGTGGCCGTCACGGCCCAATTGGAATACCTCGGTGTCGGCCACCGGTGGCTGACACGGCGATCCACGTGTTAAAATAGTACAAATATTTATTATCAAAGTAATTTTCAAGAAACCCTCTACAAAAATTACACGGAAAATCTAAATAAATTATTTATAGTTTATACAGTAGACACCATTTATAAAATAAAGTATATAAGAAAAAATAAACAAGGGTGAGATGAATAAAAATGGTCACAATAGTTTTGTTTTCAAAGGAATAAAAAATTACAATAATGTCCCCTATCAACTAAAAAATCATGAAAACCATTATATCAGTAAATATATTCAAAGTAAATTTAAAGAATTTTTTTTAACCCGAGTAAAAATAGCATTCTATTTTAATTAGTATTATCGTATTACTATTTTCAGTATTTCGTATAATTTCAATTTTTTTCTCGTGCATATTCGAAATTTTATAACTTCAAATTACTAAATAAATATAACAATGTAAGTCACTCTCCAACCGCCAGAGCTAGTCTTTTTTTGGAAAGTTAGTTCTAACATTAAAAAATTATAAAAGTAGGAAAAAAACATGTATTAAAATTAAGAAAATATGCATTTAATAAATAAATCAGATCGGCAAAGCGTATAACAGTAATCAAAAGTGACATTTGTAATTCAGCAGATACGTCTTTTAGCCTTAGCAGGGCAGTATTATTCTTCAGTATATTGGTAAAATACTGTAATTACATATTTATATATTAGTTGAAGATAAAAAGTACTTAGTTCACTTTCACTTATTTATTTGGCCAATTAGCAATTTCACCCACTAACGTATATCTTCAGACTGGTGTATTAATGTGAGTTATTATGTAATCACAATGGAATTCCATCAATAATTGACAATAAATAACATATACTGTAGTTTGAACGAGTAAAATGTCGTGTTTTTATAAAAATATTCATTTATGTTACAATTTATTGTTGTCATAATCATGACGAGTTAAGTTTAAATACGTCACGACGTGAAAAATATCCATGCACGCATAGACAGATCAACAACCATCGTCAAAACATATAACATGTTAAAATCATCTCTGCACCTTTTAACGTCGTATTATTACAAATTCACTATTGTATGTTGTGTTTACACGAATATCCTATGTATACGCCTCGCATTATCTCCCGAGTGCCATCATGCCCTTTATTTCGAGAGTGCTCGCGGTTCGCGTATTATTCATCAGGAGAGTTTGCGTAAAACCGGCTCGGCAAATGGGATACCCGCGGGGTTTAAAAGGCCCGAGCCGCTTTTCTACTTATTCCTTAATATTCGGCATAATCCCCGGAATCAATATTGCGTCTGCCGCGTGAGGGAATCCCCGTTCCCTGTAGCTATATCCCGCAGCCTGCGGGGCTGTTGTAGTATGGGACGCTGGGGCGAGAGGCGAGAACGCCACTTTATCAACCCCCCGATTCCTACTCCAACGAGATGCTCATAACAGGACTAATATTTGAACCATTTTTATTTCGATTTAGCCGCTCATATACGTTATTATTTTTGATCATTAAATAATTTATTTATCTTTTTTTAAAAATATTTGTCTCTTTCTATCGGCAACAACAACAAACCATCACGCCGTTTTTCCGAAGGGGTAGGCAGAGAGGATAGAACGCCATATCACTATCTTGGCATACAGACCTCGCTTCCTCTACATTCATACATCTTCTCATGCACGCACGCCGATTATACATACGTTTGACATATAGGCGTCCACCGTGGTGTAGTGGTCAAGACGCTTGACTCACACACTGACGGTTCCGGGTTCGATTCCCGGTGAGAACCCAAAAATTAAATGTGATTTTTTTCAAGCCTGGGTGTTCTGTAATGTAATTCACCACTGTTATTGGGCCTTCTGGCCTATTGTGGTGCAAAGATAAATAATAATAATATTATGCACATGGGTTCCCGGAAACCGGAAATCTTTCACAACACAGAAGCCGAATCTCATTGACAATATTAATATTTAGCCTCTATAAATAAATGAAGGTACAAAGACAAAATATACTAAATCTACTATAAATATAAAACAATCGCCACATTTTACGCACGTCACTCCGTAAGCCACACTCCTTATTCACAAAACAATGGAGATACCAATACAAATAGAGTCACGTTTTATACTTATTTTCGTCACATTCTGTTGTCCTGTCCAGAAATTGTATTATATATTGTGTTGTGTACGTAATTGGTGCTGTGTTTACTTAGGTTTATGTTTTTTTTTAAAAATAATATTGTATTTAAATAATATAGCACACTGTGTGCACAACAATAAACATTTAAATAAACATAATTAATTGGCTATTCTAAACAGCTGTTGACTAAAACCTATGACGTTTTAAAGTAATTCGTTTTTTTAAACGTATTTTTTTCATACATTTTCGAGAAACTTCGCCGTCCAATTAAATGCTCTATTTTTTACCACGCGCAAAAAAATCTTTTTACATCCTATTCCTCGTAGCACCAAACTTCGTCATTCACAGATAAACTTACTTTAAAACTAAAAGGTGAAGAAAAATGAGTGCTATACATTTCTGTAATTGGTATAATCCATAAACCTTTTCCCCTGGTTATTTATGCTAAATAACATCTGTGTTAATTAAAAATGACCAAACAGTTTGGTAAAAAAAAAAGACAGAAAGCCCGTGGATCAAAACTTTAAATACCTACTGAAGTTTGACCATTTTGTCAGTTGGTTCACTTTGCCTGGAATGGGTTCGATTTGTAATTATTGCCTTTTGTTTTGTTCTACGATATTTAAGGTGCATAGGTAAGGTAACACTTATGGAACGGCTGCAGACATTCTGTCCAATTCTTTACTATCTTAAAAGTCCACAATATCAAGTTTATTTGTAGCTGCTCGTCAAACTATTATTGACAATATAATTCCATAAATTAAAAAAATACTTACTTGTTTATTTTGATTACCTTATACTTGTTTTTTTATTTTTTACTATTATATCAAATTGCATTGTAGTATTGGCAAATACGCATTTCATAGATACATATTTTTATTTCTTATTTTTTCGTGATAATATATGCTTGCTTGTTTATTAATTTAACTTAAAAATGTCTTTTTTGCTTACCGCAACACTTTATTTATTGTTTGCTTTACAGAATTTATTTCATAAGCTTATATCTTTGCATTTTTTTGTTTATATGCTCACTGTTTTTTCTTGCATACCTTTGTTATTATTGTTTTTTTTTTTTTACTTTGTAAAACTTTTTATTATATCCTTTTAACTAATTTCACATATTTTTTCTGTGTTTATTATTTAGTATGTAGCATGTATTTCATTTTTATTTTTTGTAAATGCCTTTTGGGCGTTAATGAACAAAATAAATAAATAAAAAATGTAAATAAGCTAAAGTTCGAAGGGCGATTTCCTTGTTTTTCAAAAAAGATTTTAAGTTGTAATTTATTGTTTCCGCAACTTTTATTATTATATAAAAAGATGTTCATAAGAATCGTAATTTCTTGTTTTCCTTACATTCTGGAATTTTTAACCTTTTATACCCGTATGCAGAGACAAACCTTAAGGTGAGGAAAGTACATTCTATTGTCGTCACCTTCGGGTTATTCTCTGCATATAAAATTAGAATGTACTTTCCTTACCTTAAGTTTTGTCTCTGCATACGGGGTATTAACGTCTGATGTAGCATATTGTCCACATAAACTTAAATAAGAAATTAAAACTAAAAAAAATATTATTTAAAAAAAAAAAAAATCCCAGTATTTGCGTATTTGCTGGGATTTTTTTTTATTTTTAAATAATATTTTTTTTATTTTATTATTCTAACGAATTAGAAAAATTGGGCATTAAACGGTTAACAAATTTTACCTCCATCATAAAAAAAAAAAACGGTCGGGTATCTGCACTCATTAAAAAGTTGGTGTCGTCATAATATCACAATATATTATAGATAAATTGTGTTTTATAAAATCTATTGTTAAAACAGTATGTGTGTTGTGTTCGCTCACGTCGTGAATTATTGTTTTTTGTTTTAATCTTTCGAACTTGCTTCCGCTACGCGTATTTACGTGGTTATCTCGGTCATGGTCAATCTTGCTAATTCAATGTGATCAAATATATAAAAATACAAGTTTTATGTTTTTGAACCTGTCAAGAATCAAAATCTTCTCGCCCCGAATGTAGTACAACGTACAACCTATACGAGGAAAATAATTACATTTTTGTCTTGTATTATTTCCCCGAGGACGTTGTCAAATAAATGGTGAAACGGTAAATATGACATATCGGCAGGTGTAGCATTGGAAGTGTTCAGTTTGCGGTATTTATTAGTCATTTGTAAGTCTTCGTAATACGTTCTATTACCGGACTTACAAAATATCGATTTACATGGCGAATAATAATGCATCAACTCGTAAAATATTTCAACCGTTATGTTATTCTCTTAAATGTGGGCCAACCTGCCTCGCGATGCAACAATTTTTAATATAGATACTTCAATTTTAAATCCGAAAATTGGAATATTATAAGGACTTTAGATAGTAGCACGGTTCATAATTACAAGTAAAATACGTTTTCCTTAGTTTTGACCACCTTTAATTTAAATTTGTTTACCAGTAACCGGATTTCGTCATGACCGACATCGTCAGACTGGTTTGAGTCTAAACAAAATTGAAGGTTAGTAATGTTACCTGGTTCTATTCCCGACATAGTTGATGTGAAATATTTTTTTAAGAGGTCATAGTCCTTGGATTGGTGCCTGAAGCGTAAGACTGATCATCTTACCTTCATATAACAAAATGA